>NW_026587759.1:1083612-1104589 GCF_907164565.1 Psammomys obesus
GATAGATAGATAGATAGATAGATAGATAGATAGATAGATAGATAGATAGATAGATACAGACAGACAAACAGATGTAATCAAGGAAGACGCTCAGTGTCAGTCTTTGGCCACACACAGGAGAAAGACTCTAGAGTGCAGAGAATACTGAGAAAAACGCACTCCAGAAACTCAATGTTACCAAGCGTGGTTAGGGTAGAGATTCTTCCTACCCTGAACAGTAGGTTACTCTGCCTCCTCTCAAGAGAGGGGTGGGCCAGAGGTTTGAGTGACAGATAGTTTCCTCTTCTTCCTCTGCCTGACTGAAGGCAGCTTTGCTGATGACCAGACCACAGGGGTCCGGGTAGGAGGGCAAGGTTCCTTTAGGCTTTCAGACAAACTAGCCTCTTGCCAGACTGTACAAAATCTTCATCCTGGAGACAGCTGGATCATGTTTCAGGGTCTGTCTCAGGTTTCAAGGGGGGTGGGAGAGGGTGTGTGTTTGTGTGTTAGGGGAGGGTCCCCATCACTGTTCTGTGTAGACCAGTGTTTGAAAGGGGACCAGCATTCCGTGGAGATTTTAGGCTTCTTGCCTCATCTTCCTGCATTCCTCTCCTTGATGCCTTGTCTTTCTGCATTTTTCTCTTGTAACTAGCAGAAGCAAGGTTGTGTCACTTTCCTTTACAAAATGTCCCACACAGCCACACAGAATTCAAGTGTGAATGGCAGTCAGTTTCCTGGGACTGACAATACTTACCAGGCTGATCGGCCAGCAAGGGGTTCTGCGGGTTGTTTTCTAATTCTTGGGCAAGGAGATAGCTTAAATAATTTGGATTGTGTCACAGGATTTTGGTTTAGTTATCGACTTTCTATTTTTTAAAGCTCAGTTCTCCTTGCACATCTCCCTCCCCTCAAAAAAAAAAACAAAAAACATGCTACTAGAATTTATCCACAGTAATTTAACCTCTTTTCTCAACCTTCTCACATTTTAAGTAATTCACTTTGAAGTTCTATACCTTCTGAGGAAAACAGGATGCTCTGAGAAACATTCTCACTCTGTCTGCCCTTCCCCCACCCCGTCTGTCAGGTATGTTCCTTGGGCTCAGCAGGCCTGTCACTTCCTGATCACTTGCCTCTTCACTTGCCAGTGCCTTCATGTGACATCTCTGGTTTAGAAATTACTTGGCCACAAGGAAGGCACTTCCTCCTTCCTAGGGGGTCTAAAGTGCTCTTCAACTGTCACTCCCACAAGTGACTGAACTGTGGAGCGGCAGTGACGGAGAGGAACCCATTCCACAAGTACAGTAACCATGTCAGTCTGGCCAAGAAGCAAGAACAGATCACTATCCTTGGAGCCGGAGCTACAACACTTAGGCATTTGACCACAGGCGAGGGATTAAAAGGCTCTCAACCATCACAGCACTGTCTTCCAGCTGGGGGCAGCTCACCTGTGTGTTAATAACAGGAGGTGCAATAGTTAATAAGCCTGGACCTAGCTTCCGGCTGCACTAAGAAACATGCTCCTGATTGCTGTGGCCCAGGATAAGGTCTCAGGTCTGGTTCCAACTGCAGGGAAACCAGAAAGCAGCCTCGTGTGCGATCTGAAAAACATTTTACTTTTTTCCCACCTAGGGCTGAAGAGTCAACAAATGCCCAGTAGCTGCCTCTGAGCTGCAACTCAGCTCTAACATTTTTCAACAACTATTTCTACTCTTAGAGTATTGTTTCAAAAAACCTGTCAGAGGAGTAAAGCAGTTTGTAGAGCTTAGCATGGTGGGTAGCCCTGGGGACCGTTAAACTAGTCAGAGGCTCCTTAACTAGTATTGGATTTGTTTCTGCAGGTCCCTCGGGTCTTCATTGGTAAAGACTGCATAGGTGGATGCAGCGATCTGGTCGCCATGCAGCAGAATGGGGAGCTGATGACCAGGCTGAAGCAGATTGGAGCTCTCCAGTAATCGAGGGGGTGGCAGGTGAGGCTGCCCCAGGCCACTGCGGGACAGTGGCATTCTGCTGCCACTTTCTGTTATGCTGTAGGAGGACATTCTGGGTGGGGGTGGTCTGAGAAACGGGGCAACACTTACTGATAAAATTTTACAAGGGATAAATTGTACTGATGAGAGTCCACATGGCACTAGACATAAATACACAAAAAGATAACATGGACCTTACAGTCCATAGAGGTAGACCTATCACAAATGAGTGAATCATTCCAGAAGCAAGTAGAATAATGTGATGGAATATGGGGGGAGGGGGACTTGGCACCTAAGGAAGGCTGAAGAGGGTCTTTCTCAACAGCAGCTGACTGACAAGAACTCAGCTAGCTAAAGATGAAAGAGGGAGATTTGGGAAGCAAGAAAAAGCACTGCCAAGGGATAAACAGAAATCAAGATTGAGAAAAGGCAGGAAGTAAGAAATGTAGACAGGCCACAACACAGAGGCCATGAAAAGGTATGTGATTTTAGTGCCATGTGAAATGGAGCATCTGTTTGTTTGATCTTCTTGTATTTATATGGGATCTAATTGACTTCTCAAATGCCAAATCGAAAACCTAAAGGAGATCTTTGGCCCAGCAGAAAACTACAGGAGACTGTTTAGAAAGGAACCAGTGATACTGAGAAAAGTTAGGGTCCCCTCAGGGTTTTTAGCTTTACTCATAAAAGAATTTAAGAATGGGCTCCAAAGGATAATTTTATTGGAATTCAAAAGAAAGTAATGATTCTTTAGCATAAAGTATTCCGAGAGGCTGTATCACTCACAGATCAACAATGTATCCTTTTGGCAATTTACACATGTTGACTGTGGCCGCTCACCATGGTAAGAGAAGGGAGGACTGAAAAATACAGCTGGGTCTCCGGACCTACAATAGTCAGTATTCATCTTTGGGTCCCTATTTGCAACATCACAGCTGAGGAGCACTGTGCCTGCTCTTAGCTTTCTGGGCTCATGCTGAATTCTAAATCATTAAAAACAGTTAGCGGTACCCATTGGCCTCTCTTCTAGAACATGCTTAGCAGTTCAGGCTGAGATTCAATATGAAAGTGCCATTTCCCCAGCTCTCTCTGCTAGGTGCCACCTCGGGAGCCTGCCAGCGTCCTATCTGGTCCCTGTTTTCCTGGCAACTCTTTCAAAGGCCACCCATAACACGCACATCTAAATGATTAGAGGGGGGTGTCTGGCAGTGGAAGAGGAAGCTGCACCAATCTGTGCTATGAAATCTAGTTCTTTGTCTCTTTCTTGCCATGCAGACCTCATCTGAGAGCAGCTGTCCAGCCATGCTGATGGCTGATGCCCCCGAGAGCCGACCTACATCAGAGAGCACATCAGTATTTCCTGGTGACTTGGATTCTGAACAAAAACAGCGTTTATTTCTCCTTTTCCTCAGTGTTAAAACTGTTGCAATTTGCCTTTTAACCATGGGGCCAAGAAGCTTAGTAGACCACACTGGTTTGGTTATCCATTCTTCATGTGCCAGCATGTCTCTACCTCTAAGCTCAGGCTTTTCAACCAAGTTTATCTAAATCTCCAGTGAACCTGTTGCTGGTTTTCTGCTCCTGCTGGTCAGCTGAAATAATTTTGAAGACCTCTGCTTTGTAAACTATTATCAAATCAATGGGACTGTACATTTGTTTTCCAGTCACACCCATGCACTTCCCCCCTGCATGCACGCACCCATCCCACTTCAGCAGTCACGGCTCTGAGGCAGTTGTGCAAGGATGCTGTTTGAGAAATCAGATGAAGAACAACTGAGCATAGGTGGTCACTGTGGCCACACCGACAGACAGCCCAGCAGATGGCTCATTCAGCTGTCAGTAAAGACTGCTGCCCAGAAAATCCCAAGCAGCTGTGCTATGCTGTGTGTTGATCCCAGCTGGACTACAAAATTAAATATGAAATGCAGAATTGCAGAACCCTCCTTCCAAGAATGCCTGTGAGAAGTCGTTTTCAAAACACTGTCCCAAATAATTTCTTCCATTCATACTTTGACATTTTGCTTTGATGTCTTGATATGATGTTCAGTTGTGGTGGGGCTGCAGGTCCCTTCTCTGGTCTTCAGTGAGAAGGGCTCATTCCTAATAAAGATGTATCTGTAGATGACAAATGATTTTTGTCAAGTTGTGTTCTATGTTCTCAGGACTAAAAGGGATAGTATTCTTGAAGCCTTAGGTTGGGTGGGACAGCTCAGTGGGTAGAGGCACTTGCCCCTCAGCTTGTGATCTGAGTCTTACTCCCAGGGCCCACATGTACATATATGCACATATAAACAACTGTTCTTTTTAAATTGTGTGTGCTTATGTGTTTCTGCATGTGGTTATGTGCATGTTAGTATGTTCTAGCTCAAGAATAGCTGTACAAACCACTCAGACTCCAGTCTCAGGTATGAATGGTTTATTGAATAGTGAATGCAATACCCCCAAACTGGTCACTACCAGGGACACAGAAAGGAACTGGGGAGCCTAACTGTAACATCTACAAGTTCTCACAGCAGGGTTTCTATAGAAAGAACAAACTACGTGGGGAGGGCAGGAACACTTTGGCTAAGTAGACAAAGTACTACCATCTAACCTTTAAGCTGATTGGTCTTGAGTGAGGTAACTGAGGTGAGGCTTAGAGTCTTCTAGAGGGCATCCAAAGTGTAGCCAGGTGTGTAGAGAAGAGTGCAGCCAAGCTAACAGATAATGAAGCATGAGCTATGGCACTATTGAATCGTAAAAGGTCGGCTCTGGCAGGGTCTGCTAGTGCCAGCTATGAACACTGCTTCCAGGAAGCAGAGTTGAAAAGTTTAAAATATTGAACTTAATTTCACCTTTGAAACAAAATGGAAGCTGACATGGCTGCAGGTATGTCTCTAAGCAGACTTCAATATTCCAGGGAGTTACAGGCAGTTGTTTGCTGTCAGTCAAGGGTTCTGTGAACTGAAATCAGGTCCTCTGCGGGAGCAGTAGGCATTCTTAACCACTGAGGCATCCCTATAGCCCATGGTCTTTTCCTTTTTTTGTTGAAATGAAAAATATTAAATATAATGCCAACTATAGCCAACTGGCTATTATTTAAGATCCAGTAAATACTTCCATTCATACTTTATGCCCAATGCCGCCCTATATTCGGCTCTTTCCCCTATGGGACCTATCTCTTCCCTTTAGCCAAGGCTGCTGGTTGGCAGGATCCACACTGGAGACCAGCAGTTCCTGGGGAGGCAGAAGCAAAGGGCTCTGCTGGACCCAAGCCACAAGGGGCTGTCTGTGGCATGTAAAGGGTTACTATGCATGGTGGCAGCAGTGTGTAAACCCCACTCCAGGCTCTTTCCCTGCCTCTTCAGGAGAGATTTCATCTTGATCAGCCTCACAAGGGCAGTCACAGTGGAACTGGGGAAAGCTACAGAAGGGAAAAGAAAGGTGTGCCTCTAGAGAGGAAGATGAGAGATCTTCCAATCAAGGCAGACTTCACAAAAACAAGCAGACCTTGGCTCTCCTTCTCACTTGACATAAGGTGGCAAACAGGCTTACTGTGTTTTGGACATGCCCATGTCCCCCATCTCTTGTGTGAAGGTAAGCCCCCTTACTTAACAAACCGTCATCCTAGCCAGAGGAATCCTTTTCTTATGCCTAAGATACAAAGAGGAAAAGACACACAGGGCTTCCTTCAGCCCTCTTCAGCAGTCAGGAGCAGGAATCTGAGGGGGTGAAAAAGATCGCCACTATTTAACATCAGAGGAAATTAAGCCCCTGAGAGATGCAGAACCCTAGGGAAAGGGGAGTCTTCAGAGATATTGATTGAAAGGGTCATAAGATACATAGTAAATTTTCATTTCACAGTTTTATGTATCAAGAGGGTCTATATGGTCTTTTAGCACATTTTTCAATACTTTATTAAAAGTGAGTAATCTGCTTACCCAATTAGATTTATTTCTTGGCTTATGTATGGCATCAAAGGCAGAGAATGAAACAAACCTATTTAAAGAATCATGACCTTGTGCACACAATTATCAGTTCAAAGTCTTTAATTTGCAAAAGTCTTCCAATGTGCTTAGAGGCTTCTGAGCATCACTCTTATCTCAGCAGACCACAGTAACTCGCCCAGCACCTGCGGAGAGAGGTAGTCCCTCGCTCTGAGGAGCAGAAGGATTCCTCTGTCCCGGAGGCAGCTGACAGTGGTGCTTTCATGCTCCTGCTCACACAGACCAGCATCCAGCAAACAGCTGCAGAGTGAGGTTCACTCTTCTGGCATCAATGCTGATGATTATTGGGAAGTGTTTCGCAGACATTTCAAAGGGGACGTAAGATCTCAGCTGTGGCTGAGTGTCAGAGTCTGCACACGATGATACCATGCGCGCAGACCTAGCTACCCCATCTTGGCTACTCACTAAATGGAAAACACATGCCAAGGTTTTCTGCTTTGGTTTGGTTTTTGTAAAGCCTCACTCACGTTGTAGTGATCTACTTGCCTCAGCCTAAATGCTTAAACTAAGAAATGAGCCACCACACCTGTCTTTCATTCCAAGTTTTATTTAGGTTTCACTAGTGTGACCTCACAGTGGTCCTGATTCTTAGTATATCATACTCACTTTGTAGACCAGGCTGGCCTCGAACTCATAGACATCCACCTGCCTCTGCCTCCCAACTGCTAGGATTAAAGGTGTGCACCACCATGCCGAGCCAACCTTACATATTTAACTCTCTGCTTTCCCTAGTGGTTTTCTGTGAGCACAAGACCCTCATGCCCTCTATGGTCATTTATGGCCATCATGTAGAGCACGTGTTACAGAATGGTGATGCTGACTGTCCCTGGCCAGATGGGACTGCAGAAATACACAATGATAATAATGGTAATGATGGCAGAAACACTGAGTGCTGAGGCTACCTAAGTGCTAAGCCAGTCTTTACAATCTTGCTTACTTCTTCCAATGACACTGTGAGGTCAAAGTGTTCATTAGTCTCATTTTCTAAACACGCCGAGTGGAGAAGGGCCATTCACCTTTCTGAGTCACGCATGAAGATAAGCTAGGATCTACCAACCTAGTGTGCTTTCAGCACCAACATGTAATTTTTCCAGGCTCATGTAATTTTTTCTAAGGAAAATGATATATGCAGAATGCCTAGCACTCGGTCAGAGCACAGTAAATGACAACATTGAAGAAAATAATTTCTGGGGTCTTCAGGCCTAACCAGCCTAGAGAGTTCATGCAAGTACCCCTACCCCAAGGCCACAGGTCCCTAAGTCTCCCTAGGCTATGCCTGGCATGTCTTTCATGGCTCTCCCTTTCCACACTTGCCCCTGCTGAAACCTCTGCCTAAGAAGTCCCATGAGGACATGACCTCATAGTGTCATTGATATAACATGTTCCTCATGCACCAACCTGGCCCACATTCCCTAGTCAGCTTCCCTGAATGCTAAGCAAAATGAAGCATCTGGACACAGAGTCCTCAACCTGGAGTCATGTAGCCTTCCTAGTTCACCCACTAACGTGCTGTGTTTTGTTGCATCCAACAGAAATCTATTAAGCAACTTCTGTTTTGGTACCAAGAGACATACACAAACAACAAGTAGGTCCAGACTGCTGTGCCAGAGCTGCTTAGGAACCTGATGTCTACAAAGTCTCCACACAAAACCAAACTTTCTTTCCATATTTACCGGAACTTGTGAGGCTTATGAGAAATTTAGTACTTGCTGGTGATGACATGCAGCTCAGAGAGGCATTCAGATAATCATTCACAGTGCCTATTGACATTTAAACAATCATCTTCACAATTTAATTATTGCCAAGGCAACTGTCTTGACTCTTGGTTTCTGGCCCTGCAGCGTTGCTATCATCCTTCCTTATTATAGCTGAAGTCCTGCTGGTGGGCTCTTGGAGATTTTAGTAGGTACCTTAGTTACTTTACTATTGCTGTGAAGAGACATTCGGACCAAGACAACTTATAAAAGAAAGCATTTGATTAGAGGCTTGCTTACAGTTTCCGATGGTTAGTCTACGAGCACCATGGCAGGAGGCAGGAAGGTATGGTGCTGAAGCAGTAGCTGGAGGCAGAGAGAGCCGGACAGGGCCAGGCATAGGCTTTTGAAACCTTAAAGCCTACCCCTGGTGACAATCTCCAACAAGATCATGCCCTCTAATCCTTCCCAAAACAGTTCCACCAACTAGGAACTAACCATTCAAATACATGAGCCCATGGGGGGGGGGGGGGCGTTCTCATTCAAACCACTACAGTTGGTAAGTGAGACCAAATGTCTATTTCTTCTGAAGCAGTTCATCCTTAAAGGAAGGAACCATAAATTTAGAAAACCAAGCCTATATCTCTTCTAAGCGAAGGACATGAGCCAAGGATAATGGTATGTTCAGGGGCCCAAGTAACAAAGTAGGAAAAATCACATGCAATTTTCAGGAAAATAAAAATTGATTACAAACATTTTAATTTATGAAAACTGGACATGAGAACATTGTATTTTTGTATAGAGTTTGATAAATATAAAGTTCTTTGCCAGACTATGTGAAAGGAAGTGCTTACTCATAACTTCCTAGACTCAGTGAGAAGTTGGCTTAGCCACACTTGGCCTTTCTAGGCTTTTCACCTTAAAAACATCATTTGTGACTGGGCTGCAATATTTCTTCCACTTCTTACAGAGAAGCTGAATATTTATTGTATATCAGAAGACAATAAAAAAGTAGGTAACTCAAAATACAAGTATGAGATAGTACCAAATTCTATCATAGTAAAGCCAATGTCTGTACATATTTTAATTTTATGATAAAGCTGAAGTAAAAAATAATGCTTTGCTACCCTGTTCTTTCTCTTCATTCACTTCCACTTTTTATTCTATTTCCCCTTCTGAGTGACATTCAAGCCTTCCTTGTTACTTAGCTGCTTTCGTTCTGTGAATTGTCTGACTATCCTGTACTCTATAGTTACTATACATTAATAAGTGCATATATACCATGGGTGCCTTTCTGCTTCTGGGATACCTCACTCAGGATAATTTTTTTTCTAGTTTCTACCACTTGCCTGCAAATTTCATGATTTCCTCATTTTTAATAGCTGAGTAGTATTCCATTGTGTAAATGTGCCACAGTTTCTTTATCCATTCTTCAGTTGATGAATACTAGGTTGTTTCCAGTTTCTGGTTATTACAAATACATCTGCTATGGACACAGTTGAGCAAGTATCCTTATTGTGTGATAAAGAATCTCTTGGGTATATGCCCAGGAGTGGTGAAGCTGGATCTTGAGGTAGGGCTATTCCCAATTTTCTGAGAAAGCACCAGATTGAGTTCCAAAGTGGTTGTACAAATTTGCATGCCCACCAGCAATGGAGGAGTGTTCCCCTTTCTCCACATCCTCTCCAGCTTGTGGGGAGGGAAATAAAAATGGGGATCAGATGTGGGGAGAGTGGGGGAAGGAGACCAGAGGGCTTGGAGAGAGAAGAGAAACTGAGAGTGAGGGTATCTCTGAGACAAGCTGGAGACCTGCCACAGTGTAGGCTCCTGGGAGGGTATGGGAGTGACTCTAGCTGAGACTCCTTGTAGCAGGGGTCACAGAGATTAAAGAGGCCACCTCATAGCCAGACAGGACTTCTAGTGGAGGGAGGGAAACACCAATTCACCCACAAAACTTTAGACCCAAAATGTACCCTACCTACAAGCTATGCAGGGATAGGTAGGTCCTAGAGGGGAAGCAGGGCCTGTCTCTGACATGGACTCTGTTGCCTCCTTTTCAGTCACAAACTCCTGCCACAGCTGCCTTGCCTGGCCTCAGAGGAAGAGGATACACGCAGTCCTGATGCAACTTGATGAGCTGGGGTGGGTTGATAGGGGAACTCCTCCCTTTTTCTGAGAAGTAGAGGGGAGGGGAAGGGGGGAAGAGGGGAGGGACCAGAGGAGAGATGACTAAAATTGGGATGTAAAGTGAATAAAATAATAATAATAATAATAATAATAATAATAATAATAATAATAATAAGAAGAAGAAGAAGAAGAAGAAGTACTTTGAGTTCTTCTTGGAAGTACAGCAAATTCCTTTATGAAATGTAACAATATCAAAACTAATAACTGTTTAAGTGTCAATAGATACTATGAACTATTGCCTGTATGTATTTCTAAGTTCCATGTCATAAAAAAGACAATAAAATTCCCTTTGAACTCCTTAAAAAAAATCCATATAGACCATTAAAGAAAACTGTGAGCAATCAAATTGGAAAGGTATAGAGCCCAGTCCCAACTGACACATTTGTATTAGAATTCCTGCACCTTAGGCTCAGAGATCCTTGCAGAAGAAAGAGAGAAAACAATGTAGAGGCAGGGGAATCTTTGCTAGAAGACTGTGCCTCCCAGTAGTGCCAGCAGCGACACTTGTAAAGTCTCAACAGCATGATTTTGTAAACATGAACTGAACAAAAGCGACATAATAGACATGTTAGTGTGTGAGAAAGAGAAAGAGAGAACTAATGAGCCTTAACCCTAGACAGAGAACTCAGGACCACTGAGGAATGCTGAGAGCAGGAGAAATAGTCTTCCCCAGGGAGGAGCACACCAACTGGTTATCTAATACTAAATTGTCAGCCCTGAAATCACATGCATACTGTTTTTTATTTAATTATTTTTATTTTTATTAATTACAGTTTATTCACTTTGTATCCCCCCCGTACCTCCCTCCCTACTCCCCTCCCAATCTCACCCTTCCTCTTCCCCACCCGTGTCCCTTTCCCAGTCCACTGAAAAGGGAGGTTCTCTTCCCCTTCCCTCTGACCCTAGTCTATCAGGTCTCATCAGGACTGGCTGCATTGTCTTCTTCTGTGGCCTGGTAGGCTGTACCCCCCTCAGGGGGAGGTGATCAAAGAGCAGGCCAATCAGTTCATGTCAGAGACAGTCCCTGTCCCCATTACTATGGAGGCCACTTGGATACTGAACTGCCATAGGCTACCTCTGTGCAGGAGTTCCAGGCCATCTCCATGAGTGGTCCTTGGCTGGAGTATCAGTTTCAGAAAAGACCCCTGTGCCCAGAAATTTAGGATCTGTCGCTGTCCTTGTGCAACTCCTGTCCTCCCCAGGTCCACTTCTTTCATAAGATTCCCTGCACTGTGCCCAAAGTTTGGCTATGAGTCTCAACATCTGCCTCGATACCCTGCAGGGTAGAGCCTTTCAGATGCCCTCTGTGGTAGAATCCTGTCCTGTTCCCTGTTTTCTCCCTCATCCGATGTCCATCTGCTTTACCTTTCTGAATGGGGATTTAGCCAGAGTCCTCCTTCCTGATTAGCTTCGTTAGGTGTACAGATTTTAGTTTGTTTATCCTATCAAAACAAAACGACTGCCTACAGATTGGGAAAGAATCTTCACCAACCCTACATCTGACAGAGGTCTAATATCCAGTATATATAAAGAACTCAAGAAATTAAACAGCAACAAATCAAATAATCCAATTAAAAATGGGGTACAGAGCTAAACAGAATTCTCAATAGAGGAATATCAAATTGCAGAGAAACACTTAAAGAAATGTTCAATGTCCTTAGTCATCAGGGAAATGCAAATCAAAATGACCCTGAGAATTCACTTTACACCCATCAGAATGGCCAAGATAAAAAACTCAAGTGACAACACATGCTGGAGAGGATGTGGAGAGAGGGGAACCCTCCTCCACTGCTGGTGGGAATGTAAACTTGTACAACCACTTTGGAAATCAATCTGGCACTTTCTCAAGCAATAGGAATAGCGCTTCCTCAAGATCCAGCTATACCACTCCTAGGCATATATCCAAAAGATGTTCAAGTATACAACAAGGACATTTGCTCAACCATGTTTGTAGCAGCTTTATTTGTAATAGCCAGAAGCTGGAAACAGCCCAAATGCCCCTCAGTTGAGGAATTAGGATGCAGAAATCTATACTATGGAATATTACTCAGTGATAAAAAAACAAGGAAATCATGAAATTTGCAGGTAAATGGTGGGAACTGGAAAAGGTCATCCTGAGTGAGGTATCCCAGAAGCAGAAAGGTACACAGGGTATATACTCACTTATAAGTGGATACTAGACACATAGCACACTGTTAGGCCTCAAACCCAGGACAAGTCTCACTTAGTACCTGTGCCTCCTCCCGGCGCTTCTCACCCTGCCCCCACTCCAAATCTCTCCCTCCCCAGGGCTGGGCTTCTGATTCCTTTCCCCAGCCTGATTCCTATATCGCCATTTTGGCTACACCAGTCTCTTGGCCTCTTGGCCCCAGGTTCGTTCTGTCTTTTTCTCTGCCTCCTCTCTCTGTCTCTCTCTGCCTGCCTCTCTCTGTCTCTATCTTTCTCTCTCTGTCTGTCTCTGCCTCTGTGTGTGTGTGTGTGTGTGTGTGTGTCTTTCTCTGTCTCTGTATCTCAGCAGCCGCTCCTCTCTTTCTTTCCCTCCCACTCTCTCCTTTCATAGTTGGTTTAGTTGGCTGCCCATGTTCAGCCTGGACTCTTCCCTCTGCCCACTTTCTCCCTTATGTTCACAGTAGAGATCTTCCTCATACTCTAGGAGTACTCATGTCCTCCTTTCATTCTTTCATCCACATACAAATAACATTATACTGAGCAGGCACATTTATGTATTGAGGAATATATACACATGAGTGTGTATACACACCCAGATGTAGACACACATAAACACACACAAAGAAAAAGAGGCCATGAATTTGAAAGAAAGCAAGGGAAGGATATATGGGAGGGCTTGGAGGGAGAAAAGGGAAAGAGGAATTGATGAAATTACATTAGATTATATCTTCCAATCTTAAAATTATTTTAAAGCAGTGTATATAGTTGGGCCTAGTGACATAGCCTTCAATCCAAGCACTCAGAAGGCAGTGACAGGCACATCTCTGAGAATTCCATACCAGACAAGACTACACAGAAAAAAAAAAAAAAAAAAAACCAACCCTCAAAAAAATGTATCTGGAATTCAAGTGTGGTGGTATATGCCTGTAAACCCAGCACCTCAGAGGCAGAGGCAGGTGAATCACAAGTCAGAACCAGCTATGTCTATAGAGCAAGTTTAATGCCACTCAGGGCTACATAGCAAGATTGCCTTGAAAATAGAAAACCATGCTAATGGGCTTGGTTTTGAGAACTTTGGGGGCTGGAGAGATGTCAGTAGTTAAGAGTGTTTACTGCACTTTCAGAAGATCCAGGTTTGGTTCCCAACAACTAAATAGTAGCTTACAACCACTTGTAGCTCAGGTTCCAGGGAATCTCATGTCAACTTCTGGTCTCACTCCTGTACGTATTCTGAATTTGATTGGGGCAAAAAATGTAAAAAAACAAAAATAAAAAATAAAAAAATAAAATAAAAAATAAAAAAACAAAAAACATCACTCAGAATACGTCCCGAGATCCTTCGAAAATGAAAGAGATCAGAAGGTTGCTGAGCAATGTGAAGGGACTTCCACAGAGGACTGTGTAGTCATCACCACCTAACATCTGACTCCTGATGGTAGAGGACATAGCGAGCCTTTGTGGCTGGGGCAGAATGGGGTGAGGAGAAGATGGAGGAACAGGCTGCCACCATTGCTGCAGACCTGAGCACATGAGTCACTTGTTCCCTAAGTTCTCAAGTTCCGGTTTGTGAGCCACTCAGATCAGCATTGCCTGAATTGTGTCATAATGCGCACTCTTTAGATCTACCCTGGATGGTGAAATTGTCAACCGAGACCGAAGCCCAGCAGCCCATGTTTTAATAAGCCCTCAGAGGGTCACCCTTGATTGCTGCTGAGTGAACACACTGGAAAAGCAAGTGCTAATTAATACAGGACTGGAAGAGTAGATTATAAACCCAGCTGTTTCGTCTGCTGTATGGAACAGCCTCACCGTGGTAAAAGGAAAAGTTATTTCCTTTACAGTTCTGGAGGTTGGCTGCTTCCTTCTTGAGGCTCTCAAGTCCTTTTTCCTATTGCCCCAGCTTTCTAAGCTGTTCTTATCCCTTAGCTCATGAACCTCCATCTTTGTTTTTGGGAGCCCACAGCACCTCCAAATCTCTTATCACCACAGTGTCTTCTCCCCAACCCTAGTGCTTCCCATTTACAAGGGCCTGGTCAGAGTATCTTCCCATCTCAAGTCCTTAACCACATCAGCAAAGTCCCCCTCGAAAAGTAACAAGTTAACTCTGTGGTGGGTGTGGGCTTCTCTGTGAGGCTGCTATTCTGCTTTACAGTGGGAAGGACTCATGAGAATGTGCCACTCACTTGTGTTCACGAAAATCAACCCTGTCTGTTAGGCACCTTTGCATCACGTGAGACACCCAAGATTAATAATTTAGCTCACGGTTTCAGTCCAGAGGCACTTGGCTTTGTTGCTCTGCGTCTGGGTTAAAAGCCAGTTACCCTGCAGAGGGCTCGAATCAGAGCAGAGGCACCTTAGCCCCAGTACACTTTTCATGGGTATGTCCCCAGTGACTCACTTCTTCCACTGGTGCTCCTCCTCTTTTGTTTCTACCACTGAACAAAATTTATATTATTTTGAGCTTTGCCCCAGGCAAATCAATCACCTCTGATGCAATGTGCCACACACACACACACACACACACACACACACACACACACACACAAAGGAAAATAGAGAGTGGGGCTATGGTACTCTCATGCTTTATCGTACCATGTCAGGATGGAATCCCTGACCCTCTGGACTCCTAGAGGCTATACATATTAGGAGCAAAAACATTTTCATGGGGCTCAGGTAGTGAGGCAAGGAAAACCAGGAACTGGCCTGGGTAAGATAAGCAAGTCCATAGGTAAGGGGCCAACTCAACCTCTAGAAACTTACTGAAACAAACATATAACAGATTGCATAAAATTACATGCTGTTTACTTAAATGGCAATAAATAAGAAGGCTATTTGCTGTGAACAACTAAAATGATGTCACATGTTCCCTAGTATTGAACATTGAACCATAACTAAGGTATAGGACAACTAAGTTCTAAGAACCAAGGCTCCCTCAGGACAGGGAAACCTTGCATACAGCTGAAGCAGCAGTTCTGTGGTATGCATACTGTTGGTATAATGTTCTTTTGGAATGTATACACCTTACCCTTGTTCATTCAAATGCTGATTTCTCTCCCCCACTCTCTGGTTTCAATCCGGACATTGCATTGTGATGTTTTTTTCTAAGCATCACCTGTCTCAAGTTTGTGTAAACCTGCCACTATTTGTTCTTTAATTTGTCAATTAAAAAAAAACAAAACAAAAAAAACAGCCACAATGTTGAGCAATGGAGAGGATAGGGTGGGACATCCTGGTTCAGAGTGGGAGGAGAAGAAGGAATCAGGATGAGAGGAAGGAGTAGGAGGGAGAAGAGAGAAGCTGGGAGAGCAGAGGCTGGAGGAGAGGTCTTGGAACCACGTGGAGGAATGAACGGGACCTAAGATATGACTAAAAGCAAATGTTATGGGTAAAATCTGAATGTAGGAAACTACATGGGCTTGGAAGTTTAGGCTGGAATAACTGCCCAGCATTGTGTTCTAGGTTAATTAAATAAATCCCAGTCTCTGTGTGGTGATTTGGGTATACAGCTGTTTAGTTAATTAATCGCAGCATTACTAAAAGATGTATTAAGAGTAAATATTAATGATATATTCAGCAGTGTATTAATGAGGTGTTTTCCCATGTGTTACAGTCTATAAGACATTTTCCATCACCTCATCCCATCTTCCTGCCCACCTTACAGCAGAGAGTCCACTAGACAGAGGGATCTATCTTAAAGATCACTTATGCAAGCTCTGCAGCCCTCAACGGTGCTTCATGGATCATGTTTCCATTCTGTATCTTGCATTCATAGGAACTTTCACCCCAAACGCCAGGCCCACAGGCTGACCAGTTAGTTTTTCCTGACAGAGCAAACAGAGGTCTGAGTGTGAGCATGCTTTCCATTTTTCATTTGCAAGTTTGTGATTATTGTTCATTCCAGACAATCTGGCCTTTTCAGAGGCAATTGAGCTCATGCTGACAGTACATACACCAAGTACACGACACTCAATTATGTGAGGGGTGTGTCTGATAGAGGGATTAGGGCAATAACCTGCAAGGAATACCCAAGTAGAGACCACTGACCAACACATCTCTAGAAATGTTCTAAGTTCTATAACACAGGTATGAACAAGTGGCTAAGAAAGGGCACATTCTCTCTGGGAGAGTTACGGAAAGCAAAACAGAAATGCTGTTTACATTGGGCTGTCTTGGATATACAAGATTCTGCATTAAGGAATAGCCACCTAATCCAAAGCAAAGAAAAAATATATGGTTTGGAGTATATAGATAATCTGAATGAACAGCCCAAAGAATCAGGATGGGAGAGATTTTCTGCATGGGAGAGGAGTTTCCAGGCAGAGAAGGCAAGCCTGGCTTACCAAGGCCCTTCCTGGCACTGGGACTACGGATGGGAAGGTGCACACCTAGTTCTCCAGGCCATACAGACCTTACAGCAGGCTGCATTTTCAGATCCTGCTGGGGGCATAGCTTCATAGGTACTGTGGCACCCTTGGTCAACTGAGCAAATCGACCAAGTTCATATGCATGGGGCGTGACCACACAGTACACGATGTGCCCTCATGTTATGGCTGCTATTCTTTCTCCTACCTGGGTTCCTCAGAGCTAGGAAACTCCAGTTCTTATTCCTCTACTACACACGACAGCTCTCCATTTCATAAACTCTTAGACCCAGCCACCATTCAGTCTCGAAAGGTTCTGTGTTAAATAATTTTACAATACTTTTCTGGATAAAGGCAGCTGCCTTGCTGGAGGGTTATTTTATCCTTTACACATATATGAAAGGAAACATCACCTTCCTTCTTCATCTTATAGGTACCAGTCATCTCCAACACCAGCGATGCTAGGGATTTTATACATAATGGGAATTTGCAATAAAACATAATTGTGCTTGAGAAACTCAACATCCCCAAAATCATCTCACCAATTCAACATCCAAAGTGAAATAACTACAAAACACTTCATTAAACTTGTTTTTTTTAAAAATGGTTTATTTGTTATAAAATGTTAAATACTAAAGCTAAAAACATACAAATTCAAGTCAGGCTATATTAAAATACATACATACCCTGTGAAAAATCTGATTACAAGTTTAATTAAACAGATGCTTTAAATAAAATAATTTTGAAGACGTTTTAAATCTAATTGGCCATCTCAGTGTAGCATCATTTGTAAAATTACAGTTGAAGTTTGGCCATTTTGGAAGTCTAATTCATCAGATTTCTCAGTCTTCCACCACTCAATATGAAGCCCCAGTGTGGCTTGCACATGAGAGGGCTTCAGCTACCATGCCAATGCTCTCCATTAGAAATCTAGTCCCTTGCAGGAGGAACAGGAAGGAAGTGGTCAGCAGCATGCAGAGGATGCACAATAAGCTGCAAACCTGGCCCTGGAAGAAGAAGCCTTAGTTCTACTACACGGCGTCCTTTCTCAGCAAAATGCCTGCTGGAAATTGAAGCAGAAATTATAACAAAGCACACAGCCGTCACAACCCTCACAACCAGCACTAATTTACCCAAGATCATTTAAAAGTATTTGAAATTTCCTATTACTTCCAATTCAATACTACTGAGGAGTCTGTATTCAAATGTTTAAGAACTCATTTATACTCTACCACATGGCTTTCCCAGTCACTCACAGGTAGTGACTTGTTCTGACCTTCCAGAATAAGCCCTACATGTTTAACTTACAAGACCACCAGTTTCCAGACTCAACTCCTACTCAGGAGAAACATCCTGAGTTATGATCTATTTAAATGTTAAAATAATATTTCCAAGAAAATACTTTGTTTTGCAACTCATATTTTTCAATTTCCTAAAATGTTAGAATTTTAAATGCTGTCAATAACAAGAGGGTGGGCATATGCTTTTGAGTATCGAAAGGCCACCACGGGATCTGAGAAAGCAGAGCAGCTTCTAGGCATCAGCTACAGCATCTGTTCTTTACAATGCTAAGCTGCCATGTGGAATTTGCCAATAGTTGATTAACTCAACTGATTAAAATGCAAAAGACAAAATGCATTCCAGCAACCTTCATTGACACAGTACAACTAAAATGAGCTTTCTTGGGATTCTATCTACAGGCATTCTTTCCCCTTTATTCTGACAGTATTGTATGCATAAAATCCTAACACTACATGATAAGACTGTTGAATCAAACTTTTGAAAAGTTAGAAAAAATATGCATACTAAAATCACTAGAAATTAGAAAAATATATCCCAGTACTAAATTTCAGATGACTATGATATTAATAAATACTAGCCTGTTTTTCCCATGCCCAAGCTTCTGAGCATCTTACAGAATCATTTCTGCAAATATAAGGTATGAGAAAAACTCTGCCTTCTATCCCAGTCATCATTGTCTCTACATCTTTGATTTACATCCTTTCTTATACCTTCCTCGGAGCCTTGCTACTTCATACCAAGTAGCCTATCAGTCCTTGGAAAAAAACCTCAGTTCAAGCCATTGGTATCGTAATCTTAATAGATCTACTTAGAGGAAAGAATTTTTAAGTGTTTGTGCCCAAGTCTCAGAAGGCATCAATTGCTGTGATTATCTTTCCAACTGTGGATACTCAGTCACTCTTACCAGCTTCCTGGCATTACATAATGATCAAGAAAGTATTTGCTCTTCTGGGGTAGAGCAAGAACTGAGGGAGTATTCCAAAACCAAGAAGTGTTTCAGCATTTCTTCCCGCCAAGGAAGGGTGGTGTGGAGGCACTAGGGTACACGCTTCCCCAAAGTTAGAGTCTCCACTCTGCTCTTGTGGGCAACACGCCACGTGCTGTCTCCTGGCTATCAGCAACTCTTTCTGCTTCCACAGAGAATAATGTTTGAGCAAGAACAAAGCATTTTCAGCCAGGCATGGTGGCACACACCTTAAATCCCAGCACTCTGGAAGGAGAAGCAGGCAGATGACTGTGGATTTGAGGCCAGCCTGGTCTGTCTGTTCCAGGTCAGCCAGAGCTGTTACACATAGAAACCCTGTCTCGAAAAAACAAAACAACAACAAGAGGAAAAAAAAAAAAAAGAAAGGGGGAAAAACAAAACAAAACAAAACAGCATTTTTCTGCTGTTGGGGGAGCCAGTGAAAAGTGAAACTATGAAGCCCTTCTTCAAACGTCTTTAAGAATTTAACAGCAGCACCAGCAGAGCACTAAACTAACTAGCAGGCCCTTCTAAGTTTGGAGCTGGCAGACTCCAGAGGTCACACAGAGATAAATAACTTCCAGCCCTGCTTAGTGTGCAGCCTGATCAACAGGCAGAAGTGGTTGGATGGTCCAGATCAGTCATTTGTTCTTCATCATATTGATTCAAACTCTTACTGAACTGGAACCAGCTGGGATGTGACTGTTACAGACTTGGGCAAATTTCTATTCCTATGATCTCATGTGGCTCTGGTTACTTCTCCTCTGGATTCCATCATTACACTTGGCTTTTAAATGATCCTAATCTTAGCAGAGCAATCGCTCAGACATGATAATATTTTTGTATTTATCCTAGATGATTTTTTAAAATTAAACATCTCTTAAACTAGGAGAGTCTTGATGTCATTAAAACAATCGGGCAACCTAAAGGAGAACCCACTGTCCAACAGTTTTATATTTTAGGTAAAGCATTAATTAAATCGGTAGTATATTTTGTTCCCTTTTAAGACCGCTGTAGTCTTTCAAAGATAACTAGTAAGAAGCTATATGGTTATTTTTAAAACACTCATCCTGATTTTAGTCATATGAATTTTACTAGAACCCAAGGGTACCCATTCTTCATAGTAATAAAAGTGTATGTATACAAAAGCTCAGGTCACATGACTAAACAGCGACATTTCCGGGAGTGGATATACTTCCTGTACTCCGCCAGCTGCTTCAAATACATGTTTGATGGCCATCTGTGTTTTTCAACAAAACTTCGTTCTTCCACTAAAATTTTAAAGGAAAAAAAAGTTAATTGCATATGCTTTTTCATCAAGATGAAATATCAACTGATTTCCTATATGACAGAGGAGCTCAGTCTCTTATGCCTCCCATCCTTTCCATAGCCTTCCAGAATCACTTAATAGAATTTGGGTAAAAAGTCCTAAGGATATATGCAACAATTTACGGTGACACACACTCTTCCACCAAGTAGTATTTGACGGCTGTCCTTTTCTTTTTCAACAAAACTTTTTTTTTTACACTAGAGATAACAAACTCATCTTTTCTGTATGGATAACTTGGCCTTTCAAACTCTATAAAGTCTCCCTGGCTCTGTTTCCCATCCAGTTGTAGTCTACTCATTCTTGTTACTACCTATGCTCCAAAGTCAGCCCCAGGGTAACTCCCTGGTTCCCAGGCTTGCTCCACTAGCCTCCCCTTCCGCTGTGCACTCTGCAGCCACTTTCACAGGAACCGGGGTTTCAGTCCAGGCCCTCACGCCAAGCTCCACCACAGTCTCTGACTCTATGGCTCTCTGGCTTTGACTCTCCAGCTTCCCATGTCCTGTCAGTTGCCTCCGTTGATGGGGAGGTCTACCAATGCTCATTAGTCAACATCTGTGAATCCCACTGAGGCCCAGGTGTCATCCTGCCTCTGACACACCTGGCACTCAAAACATTTAAGGGTTTGGGGATCCCTCCCTTATATATGCTCTTGCATTTCATTCTGCTTAGTCAGTTTAATTTCTCCACTTGCTGTTTAACTTCACGGGCATGTGGATGAACAAGGGCCTGATGACAAGCTCTAAATGACAGGAAACAAGCTGTCTCAGTCTCCGTTTCCTGAACAAGCAAAGGTGACTAAGGTGGCTTTTTAAAGACAAACTTCAAACTGGGTGTGGTGGTGCACACCTTTAATCCCAGTACTTGCAGGGCAGAGGTGGACCGACCTTTGTAAGTTTGAGGCCAGTTTGGTCTACATAGAGAATTCCAGGACAGCCAGAGCTACAGAGTGAGAGCATGCTTCAAAAAACAAACAAACAAAAAAGAAAGAGAGAGGAAGGAAGGAAGGAAGGAAGGAAGGAAGGAAGGAAGGAAGGAAGG
>NW_026587759.1:1104599-1106841 GCF_907164565.1 Psammomys obesus
AGGAAGGAAGGAAGGAAGGAAGGAAGGAAGGAAGGAAGGAAGGAAGGAATTAAAAAAGAAAGGAAAGAAAGAAAGAAAGAAAGAAAGAAAGAAAGAAAGAAAGAAAGAAAGAAAGAAAGAAAGAAAAGAGAGACAAACTCCAGGAAAAAAAAATAATAGCTCTGGCATCCAGTAAAAAAACGGAATCAACCAGTCCAAACGTAACACAATACATAGCTAAATTAAACCAATTGTGAGAAAAAGGAATCCATAAACAGCAAAGGGCAGCGTTTCCTGTGTGCTGCTGTTATGTCTTCTTACAAATCTAGTGCATGCAAGTCTAAGGGGAGGATGAGCTACGTAGCTGCTGGGTTGGCAGGCTTGCCGTGACAGGACATTTTTCCAATCTTGCTTTCTGATTTCTAAACAACTTCACACAAGAAAAATCCTCACCAGGCACTGGGGAGGCAGAGGTAGGAAGGTAAAGAGTTCAGGACCTTGGCTGTAAGGCAAAGTATGAGCCAGCCCAAGATACACACAGATACTCTGGTTTAAAGAGAGAAATGAAAATGAAAACAAAGAAAATGAGTGCTGTCAAGGGAAAGAAATGGATAGAGTGCTTCTAAAGCTGAAGCTGAACAATTCTACAAGAAAGCCGTAAAGGCTTTCCAAACCCCAAGCAGATGGGCACTGCACCAGGTATAAGGCCACCAACAGGAGAGATGGCCTGTCCCCTTTGGTGGGCTGCCATTGCCTAGCTCCAGGCTTCCCCCATAGGAAGACAGACCCAGGGTATCCAAATCTTTCAGGCTTTCCCCTGGAGATTTGAAACAGTGGTACTATAAAAAACACAATTTTAAATGGTGGTTTAAAAACGAAACCTGGTAGACTTCACCTAAAGCCGTAGGTTGCCAGTTCCTAACTACCGATTTTCATACTTCTGTTAACTAGAGGGTGTTTTCCTCTGCCGGGGAGAATCACGCCATGGGTGCCAACGATGTGAATGTTCAGATTACTCTCAGTTCCCACCCAAGGACAGAACTGATCCCTGCCACAGCATTTGTGTCTTATACAGCCCCTGAGAGGACGCCCTGCGCCTCTGACTTGCACTATGCCACTGGACAGTGCACATTTTATAGGCAATTGTATAAATAATAGCTACTGGCACTAATAACAGAAATGATTTATGAGGCTGTGATTACACTCCATGTAGATCATACATGCGTATACGAGTAGTTAGGAAATCTTATTCTTTTACAACGGAGGCGACCTAAGGTGGCACAGTTACGGCAGCTTTTGGGGCAAAATGAAGTTCAGTTCATGTCTTAAGAAAACAGCCTAGTCCTTGTTAGAACACCACTGGTACCTGGTGTAAGCAGAACACACCTTATCTTTAGGAATAAGCCCAGTCTTTTTTTTTTTTCCTTGCAAACCGTAGAGTGAATGATATCTGCAGTTGGCTTTGCTTTCATTATATCATACTACAGTGCCAACAGCTAGCGGCTATGCTAGGCGACAGACTGACAACAGGCACACAATTTTGTTAACTGGCTGAAAACATCTGTCAAAAATCAAGTGTAAGAATCCTGGATTCCATGTTCCCATGACAGTGTGTGGAGCAGAATGAGATAAAGAGGCCAAGAGGGTCTTCAGGTCTTGTGCCTTATCACTAAGACACAACTCATGACTAGGTGGCTACTCTGAGGACAGAGGGGAGCCCAAGAGCTGCCCTTTCATTCGCTTTTCTCCCTCCACTTATCCTACTCAGCAGCATCCTCCATAGTCACCCCAAAACACCTGCAGAGACGTCGCCAGGGAGACTTCTTTGTTCTTGATGAGGCATTCTTTCATGTTCTTATCTGTTGTTCTTTCCTGATTTGAGCTGACTGCCTACTCTGACAAACACTCCACCTTTGTTTTCTTTCCTGCTGTGCTGTGTTTGTTTGCTTGGTACCCGAGACTGGCCTTGAACTCAGGATCCTATTGCCTCTACTTTCCAAGTGCAGGGATTCTGAGCTTGCACTCCCATGCCTACCCACCATGCCTTGCACTACCTGCCTCATGTTAATCCTTATTATCTACGTTAGGAATTACACTACAATTGCCTCCAATAGACAAGTTCCATAATATTTGGTCAATAAAAAACTCTTATTCCAGAGCTCCTACATAGATATATACATACAGATCATCTAAGCAGTAAAGATGGCATTTTAAATAATAAGCTATATATATATATATATATATATATATATATATATATATA
>NW_026587759.1:1106941-1151446 GCF_907164565.1 Psammomys obesus
ATATATATATATATATATATATATATATATATACACACATATACATTTCTATGAAAAGAAAAAAGCTTAAACATATATTGTTTAAGGTTTACTCCAGAGTTGAGTAGCTAAAACCGAGGTCTCATTTATCAAAGCCAAGTAGCAGGTGAGGACAATTGTCAACACCTGAACTCTCCTGCCAGAAAAAAATTAAAAATGCATGAGTACTATAAAATAATCATTAGAAAGCATCTTGTGTAACACAGGTCAAGCTGCTTATGCAATGCAGGTGACTGTGAGAGTCCTCAATTACACAGCAGAACTGAAAGGAAATGCGTTAATATATTTATGTTCTTATGTGACTGTTTTTTATTAATTATATCTCAAGCCTCAAACAAGGCCATAACATTTCCTTTTTTGAAGCAGAAGCAGCAACCTACCTGAAAGATCTTGAAATTCGGGCTTTTGGCTGAATATGAGGTAGTTAGTGGCAATGAAATGAAGCAGCCAAGTGGAAAGGCAGTCAGAGTGGTGAAACTGTAATAAACATAACAAAGGAAACAATATCATACATCAGTTCTGATCAGACGGAGACAATGGTCTGGGAGAATCAGAGGCCACACCCTGAGTTGTGTGCCTGTAAGTGCATCAGTGTTTGGCTGTGGCCACAGGACAGTAGAGTATTACTAATTACTAATAAGGTTAGATCATTCAGCAAGTCAACCAGGTCACCAGGAACAAGCTCCTATGCCAGAGCAGCCCACTGAACACTGAGGGTCTTAATGCTTTAAAGTAAACTTTGAATACAAGGTCATAGGCGTCACCAGCCATATTCATGTCTGTGTAGCAGATTATAGTGAACAAGTTCCCAGCAAGTTTATCTGAGGAACAAATCAAAAACATTTCAAGCAGTAAGCACTCCGAGCCCAGGAGTGGGGTTTCCGCATATAAATACTTCCATGAGCAAGTCGGAGCTGGCTCTCAGGGTCATTGCTACACAGAGAGCTGCTAATTGAAGGAGGAGACTCAGAGAAATTTGGCTGATAACAGAATCTTCCCGGGCAAACCAGACACACACTGGTCCAGCCAACCACCAATCTGAACTAGTAACTTGATGACAGGTGACTTTGGCAGAGTTCCCTGTCACTGTCATTGCAGTTTTTACTTAGACTTACTGTTAAGTGGACAGTTTAGTGGCACTAGGTTCATTCACATGCTGTGCAAACAGCATCCATTTCCAGACAATTCTGTCATCCAAAATGAACACTGTATTTGTTTAAAATAAATAATTTTCCTTTAATTCCCAGGGTCCTTGGTTGCACTATTTTCCTTTCTGTCATCATAAATCTGACTAAAGTAGGTACTTGATATAAGGGAAATCATACAATACTTGTCCTTCTCTATCATATTTCACTTACATAGCTTCTTCCAAAGGTCCTCCATGTTGTCGCTTATATAAAAGCTCCATTCCTTTTACAAGCAGAACAGCATTCCATTGTATACATGTGCCGCACTAGGTCTATCTATTCTTCCATAGATGGGCTTTCATAATGTTTCTCTTTTGGCTAAAGGTAGCTCCTTTAAGAACACTTAAAGGTTACATAAGCAATAAGCAATGCTAAATTAAAGAGTTATAATTTCATAAATGATGGAATCAACCCAAGGACTAAATCTCATAAAAAGTTGTGTTTTAAGTTAAAATAAAATTTTAACATATGAACTCACAGCTACCTATTCTTTTCAGGACACAAGTTGCGAACTGGAAGGAACATTTTATCTCCTATTTTAATAATCTTCCCTCTATCTTCTAGCAGATGAAGGCTAGTAACCTCAGGAGGTACAAGAAGAACCCATTGCTGTGTTAACAGAAGCTACTAGAAAACTGAGCAGAGTGGAGGACCGGCACACAAAGGGCCCTGGCTTGAGCAAAGGAGAGAAAGCTGGTTGTAAAACAGCCTCCAATGCACAGCCGCGCTGTTATATATATTATAGGAAATATATTAAGGTATTCTGGCAAGAAATGGAAGGCACCTCGTGGTAAAATTAGGCGTTAAGCCTGGCATGGTGACTTACACACTTAACAACAGCACTCAGGAAGCTGAGACAGGAGGATTTCTCAGAGTTCAATGGCCGCCTGATGTACACAGCAATCTCCAGGCCAACCAAGGCTATATAATGAGACTCTGTCTCAAAACAAAACAAATCAACAACAACAAAAAATGAAGTTGGTGTTTAGGAAAAGCATGTGTTATCCTATGAAAAAGGGTTTAAACTGAAAAAAATTAAGAAAATAAGACAAAGGCTTTAAAAAAGATAAAGGTTTTAAAAAAATACAAACCAAATGTTATAGAACTAGAGCTAATAAGCATGGGAAAAGTACCTAGGAGCTCACAAGAAAAGTAAAAAACAAAGTTTATACTCTAATGTAGCTAAACAATGCCATATACATGATAAATAAGAAGACATATTTAGTTGAATATGGGAGTAAGTGCAACTTCATAGGCGGCCCCAAAGTTGGGACAGACAGGGCTTCTGTGAGAGCCGAGACAGAGAGCCCTCAGCTCAGCCTGAAGAGACCAATACGAATGGGGAAACACACGTCTCTGTTATAGTGAGTGACAGAAAGTGTGCTGGAACATCTTGATGGACATATAGGTCCCACGGCAGTGAACGAGCGAGGGTAGGGAGGGAGAGAGCAGACAGGCACACTGAAACTGCTCCCCTCCAAAGCAGGACACAAGTGATGACTTTTCTGATACACAGTACAGATGTGGCACAGATGGCTACAGAGTGATGGGAAATTTTGATTCAGAAAGCTACGGAGGAGCTTAACTCTGTGGAAAGACAGAGAGCTGGTGAGGACATAGACCGAACAGGGAATTTCAAACCTTCCAAGAGGAAGCTGCTATGTTCTTGTCTTCTGTTGCTCTATTAAAACACTGATGACAATAAAATTATAAACAGAAAACGTCTATTTGGCTCACAGTTGTAGAAGTTTCCATCTATAACTGGTTAGATAGAGTCTTTCCTTCAGGCCTGCAGAAGCAGAACATACAAGCATGCCAGGCACAGCAAATCTGCCTCGTGGCTGGGAAGAAAATGAAAGGAAGAGGGAGGAAATGGGGTTCCTATAATCCCCCTCAAGGGCACATTCTTAATGACATGAGGATCACAGGAGCATGCATATACACACTTAGAAAGAGTAAAAGTTATTTTTAGAAAGGTCTTAAGAAGCAATAAACTGGTGTTGGAGATGTGACTTAGTGGTTAAGAGCAGCAGCTGCTCTTGCAGGGGACCCGGGTTTGCTTCCCAGCATTCATACAGGCACATATTAGCATCCATAACTAGAGTTCCAGGGCATGTGAAGCCCCCTTTGGCCTCCGTGGGCACCCAGATACTCTGTGGGTACTCTGTGGGTACCTCTGTGGGTACAGAGATACACACGCAGATAAATTACCAACACATTTAAGATAAATAAAAACACACATTTTTTTAAGTTTGAAAAGAAACTATAAGACACAGAGATACATTAGGCTTTTTAAATTCAGAGCGAAAACTAAGGATAGTTGGAAGTTCGTAGAGGGAAAACCAATCAGGAAGAATTTGCTGATAAAGAAGCAATCACAAGTGCAACTGTCAGGAGGCGCCTAAGGCAGCAAGTCAAACGACTACATGGGAAGCACACACTACCACACGGGAAGCACACACTGCGACTCACACCAGGCCTCTAGAGCAGGAAGCACTTGCCAGCAGAGTGTGAACAGAGGGGAGCTGGGAATGTGGCTCTGTTGTGGAGGGCTTGCCTAGCAGCATGACGCCCCTGGCTGCGGCTTTTGTAGCGTATAACCAGCAGTGGCTCATGCTCTGACTTCCAGTACTCCAGAAGTAGAGGCAAGGAGAATCAAAAGTTCAAGACCTCCTTCTGCTGCACTGCAAGTTTAGGGCTGGCTTGGGATAAAAGCAACCCATTTTTCAAGTAAGTACAGTAAAACAAAAGTAAAGGGATTCAGGCTGGAAGCACGATAACAAGAGGAAAGCTTGTTCAAGGTCAGTGTGAGAAGAGAAAGATAAGGGTTATCCGACTTTTAAAACTTGTTTTTAATCCATAACATTAAATACATCAGATCTTAAGACTTGATTATGACCCAAATGAAGGCCAAAATCAAAAGTTAAAAATGCCCAGATGCTTTAAATAAATTTCCTTCTATACCCAGAGATATCTACAATGAATAATGAATTTGCTCAGCCTGGAGGCAAGCTTCAGCTGTCAAGAATGCTGTCCTCCTTTCCACCACATGGCTCCACTCTGCAGCCTGAAGAGTAAGCCAGCACGCTTCTGTGAGCTCTGGGGGTCGAAGCTGACAGGGACAGGCATGGGCTGGAAGCCGGACAGGATTTTAAGGTATCCCCTTTTAGAGGGATAGATTACAGATGGCCTAGACAGCTCAGCTTAGGGCACATTCAGCAGCAGTGGGGTAAATGGACAATAACACAGCTGGAGGATCTATGAGAATCGGTCTTCTCCCGTGTGTGAGAGAGGCTAAGAATGAGTGTGTAATGTGCTTTTGACTACAAGGGGTCTGGGGAACAGATTTCAACACATGATCCCAGTTTATTTACAGACCTGATCCTGTCCTCCTCAGATCCATACTCTAGGGGCTTTAAAGGGGTGTGTGTGTGTGTGTGTGCGTGTGTGTGTGTGTGTGTGTATGCACACACACACATAAACATACATATATGAGTGTGTATATATAAACATATACATATATGTGTGTATACACACACACACACACACATGTTTTGCCTGCATGTTTACATGTGCACCTAATTCACGCCTATGGATAATCGTGAGCCACCATGGTGGTGCTGGGGCCTGAGCTCAGGTCCGCTGCTAGAAGAGCAAGTGCTCTTAAGGCTGAGCCACCTCTTCAGCGTCCATATTCTTGAGTCTTTATAACCACAGCTTCTCACAAGTGTCTTGTGCAAACTGCAGGCATTTTCTAGAATTAGTAGTAGTGTACTTAACAGTGACTTAAGCATGGAAGGAGCCAGAGGCCAGTTCAGTGACCCCAAATCATACACATTTAATTGTAATAGATTCCTGACACAGCAAGACATGGTGGCAAAGTCAACGAATGATGCCACCATGCCACTGAGGCTCAGAACATGCTCATAAAGTGAAAGAACGAAGGAGGAGGTAAATAGTTCCAGTAACTGCGTCCATTGCTACATCCTGACATCTTCCTTTCAGTAACGCTAAGAAATTATCCTTTTGGGAAGAAAATTCTATTTCCTGTAATGCCAATGGTTATAGCACAGCCACGCTCAAATAACTTTGATTAGGACCACTACTGAAAAAAAAAATCATACAATTTCTAACCTAATGTCTCAAAATTATTTCACCATAAAAAAAATGGTGCAGAGAAACTATATCCTTCTTAGTCAAACTTTAAAATACTAGCCGCGATGTAGCTGTTAAAACACAGATAACTTAAAGTAATACATGCGTATTTTAAATTGAAAGAGCCCCACCCCTTCCCCAGGCCAAGCACCTTTGCCTTTTTGAGCAGATCCACAATGTCCAGGTTCATGGAGGCCAGCTCACGGCTGGGCATGCTCTGCAGCTGTGTGATGATGAAGAGTTCACAGATGTGCTGTAGTCTGGAGACTTGGTACATCTCAGCACAGATCAGGAGACACATGGCCTGGAAAATGCCAGCTGGTGAGAAGGAAAATGAAAGAGGGTGGATGGTGACACTATTGCTTCAAGGAACAACAACAACAACAACACAAACACACGCACAGTGTGGCCTGGGTGTCGTGTGTACCTTAATCCCAGTACCTGAGAGGCGGAGGCAGGTGGTTCTCCATGAGGCTGAAGTTAAATCTGGTCTACATAGTGAGTTCCAGCGCTACAGCAGCAGCAAAAACCAAATCAACGCTCTCTCTCTCTCTCTCTCTCTCTCTCTCTCTCTCTCTCTCCTAAAACAGTTATCCTTCAGCATGGACTAGAACTCCTAAGAAAAGTCCCAGTAGCACATCCCTGTCTACAGTTTGTACATAGTCCATTTAAGCTTTCTTTGTCCGAAGAGAATTCCCACGCTCAGGTCTCTAGGGAAGGAAATCCAGTAACTGCCTTTTACCAACATAGAGCTAGCTAATTAAAATTTTCTTTCCTCATTTCTTTCTTTCTTTTCTTTTTCTTGCTTGTTTGTTTGTTAGAGACAGGACCTTCCTATAGAACTCTGGCTGGCCTGGAACTCACTGTGTGGACCAGGCATGCCTTAAACTCCAATCCGCCTGCTTCTGTGTCCCACGTGTGAGTATTAAAGGGTAAATTTTTCTATTAGCTAAATTAAATCCCATCTTTTCTTCTTCCACTATCCCTACTCAGGGTTTTACATATCACAGGCTGGCTTCCAACTCCTCATGCAGTCAAATGACCTTGAACTTCTGAGCTTCCTGCCTCTACCCTGGAGGGCTGAAATCACAGGTGTGTACAACCATGCCCAATGTACTGTGCTATGGGTCAAATCCGGGACTTCTTGCATGCCGGGCACGCACACTACCATTTGAGCTACAGTCCTCAAGCTTGTTATTGTGTTTTCTCTATGGCAATTAAACATAAAACTTAGTTCAAAGTGAATGCATGCATATGGTATCTGCGTTTGTATACGTGTGTGAAGGCCCAAGGTTTAGGCTGGGTGTCTTCCTCCATTGTTCACCACGTTATATATTGCGACATGGTCTTTCACTGTTGATTCTGGAGTTTAAGTTTCATCTGGCTCTGCCGACTGCTCTGGACAGTCCCTCTCTCCTCGGTGCTGGGATTACAGGAGGGCCACCTTCCCTCCCAGCTTTTGTTCTGGAGATACGGGCTGCACAGAGTTCTTGTACCTGTGCATCCTGCCCTGCACCTGATGAGCTACCTCTTAAACCCCACTGCAAAACATTTAAAAATTAATTACATTTATTTATTTCACATGTATTGGAGGGGTGTGAATGCCATGCCACAGTGCCCACCTACGTGGAGCTCAGAACAACTTTCAGGAGTCAGTTTTCTCCCTCCACCACATGGGCCTAGGGATTAAACTCAAGTTGTCAGGGTAAGATCTTTACACACTGAGCCGTCTCACTGGCCCCATTTTAAACATTAGAAGTACTCAGTTCAGTGGTATGAAGCACCATTTCACTACAGTGTATCTATCATCACTATTTATTCTCCAGAACATCATTCATTCACCTTCCTAGACTGAGCTCTGTACTCGTGAAACAGTAACTACCCTCTTTCTCTCTTGTCCATCTCTGGAAATTAGTTTTTGCTAGGTTTAGAGTTGTGCATATGGCTCAGTTGGAGAGTGCTTTGTCTAGTTTTAACAGTCAAGTCGACACAATCTAGATTCCTGTGGAAGAAAGTGTCAATGAGGGACTGACTAAAGCAGGCTGGCTATGGGCATGCCTGCCTCCTGAGCACCATCACTGAGGTGGGAAGGCCTGTCCACTGCAGGCAGCACCATTCCCTAGGCTTGGGTCCTGACTGTACTGCAGCAGGAAAAGTGAGCTGAGAGGATAAATACAATTATCTTTCTCTGCTCTTGACCATCGGTGTGATATGACTAGCTGCCTCAATTTCCTGCCGCCTTGACTTTCCTAAAATAACAGAGTTCAACCTAGAATTGTTAACTAAAGTAAATGCTTTCTCCCATAAGTTACTTTCTGCCACAGTATTTTGTCATAGCAGAAATGAAACAAGAACAGTAAGTTTATAATTTTATTATGAATAAGTCCTTTACTAAAACACTGAAAAATGAAACTGGATTAAAAAAATTGAGTGTGATACTATATAATGTGATCACTAAAACAACTTGGAGATAACACCTTGATTTGTCCTAATTCAATAGTACTCTTGTTTGTTTTGGCTTGTCTAGACAGGGTCTCTCTATGTAGCCCTAACTGTCCTGGAACTCACTATGTAGACCAAGCTGGCTTCAACCTCAGAAATTTGCCTGCTTCTGCTTCCTGAGTACTGGAACTAAAGAAGATGTGTACCACCATGCCTGGTATATATTTTTTTTAATTTTAGCATTATTGATGTGTACTTTTATTTCTTACATTTCCTTAAATTTATTACATTCCATTGTAGCTATGAGGTCAAGAACATTGTTAATTTGGCAATACTTAACACAAATAGACTAATAGTCTCCAATTTTCTTGATTAAAAAATGCTCACATTTGCACACACATAAACAGTAATATTTAGCTTAAGTCTTATTTTTCATTTTGATTAACTTTCCCCAAATTCCCCTTTAACTAATTCTTATAGTGTTATGCCCTATAGTTACTATTACTTTCCTGACAATTTTTCTGATCAAAATTTTTATTAAATGTTCAAATTTCACAGTATTAAGAAAATAATAACATTTATTTCCACTAAGAGCCAATGCTTTCATTTTTCATCAAGCAAAAATAACATGCCAATCCTTATTATTGCTGAAATTAACAACCTAAAACAGCTAACTGAGACAATTTGACCATAGAAGGTATTTTCTCGTTTGGAACCTCCATACCCTTTCATAGAGGACTCAGGACTTAACTCAAAATTTACTCAAACAACAAATGTGGGAAATATTCCTATTCTAGAAATTAGAGCAACGAGTCTAAAAGAAGGCATGGTCTTTCTCTAGGGTTCTTTGCTGAGTTTCATGATCACGGGCTCGTTCTCTAGGTCACCAACATATGTAGAGCTCATTCAGCTGTGTTTGAGGAGGACGCCATCTGGTGGCAGAATGGGATAAAACCCTTCAAGGGGCTCCAGTGCCTACTTGAAAGGATTGTGCTATCTACGAAACCTTGCAAGATCTGTTCTAACATTTAGCTGCTGCACATTATTAACGTGAGCTGGTCAAAGACAACTTTGGTTAGTGAACTCATACATAAATCCTATAGTCTACTGGAACCCTAAACATCTCAGGGGAAGTTTTCAGAGATGCCAATTTTAGAGGAATCTGACTTTGAAGCATCTTTTAAAAATCCCACATCCTCAGAGCTGAAAAGATTGGGGTCTCAGAATATCAAAAGTTCTAAAAAAATATCTCATCTCGATGTGAGGACCATGAAAGCTATTTTCTAGCCCTGTTCTTGTTGAAGAGGTAGTGAGCCCCAAACTCTAAAATTAGAGCAGCCACTAGCTATTGCAAATACCTCTGTTCTCAAGTGTCTAATCAATGACCCTGCTGTTAGTGCAGCTAGGATATGTGAAGGCTCCTACCACTGCTCTTCCATTTGAACTAACTTAAAATTCTTTGCTCTTCCTATATAATCTCAAACTGCTTAGGTAATGCCCCAGCATCAACTCTGATAGACCTTAAACAAGATAGGTTCCATAGCAAGCAATCTATCAAGAGGAGCGACCAGAAAGAACTGTGAGATATTGTATTACAGCATTCATACCACGTACCTGGGCAACAAGAGTCTGTGTATAAGTATTCTAAAAACGACAAGAAAGTCTCTTTGGAAACACCATACACTGGGATCAGGACACTCTTGGCTTCCATATAATTACCATTAAACATGGCTGCCATCACCTCACATCGTGCCACCAAGATGGCCCTGTGGGCTGGCACGGTCGCTCCTGAATGGCGAGAAAGGTAAACCAAATCAAGAAAGAGAATGCGGCAGAGTTACCAGCCAGCTCTTACTGCAGTGCCACTGTCCATGACAAGCGGGCAGCTGGGCAGAGGAGCAGATGATGTGCATTGCTGTAGAGGCTCCTTACAACAGCTGAGAAACAGGGTTTAAACTTGCCTTTGGACCTAAAATTTTGCAAATCAGAAAAACAGCTGTTAGTTTAGATTTCCTCAAGACCAAAGAACTGAAATGACAAACTTTGCTTGTGTTTTTATCACAAAGCATCTGTCCCTCCTGAGTGCCTGGAGATTCTGCCGCCTCCACCCATGCTCCTCCCAGAAAAACAGTCCCACTGCCTTTCCTAACTAAACTCAAAAAGGTGTCTCGCTCAGACTTCCCCACACCAGAAACCGGAAACTGCAAAAGCAAACCACACAGTCCCAACCTCACAGGAGGAATGGCAAGAAGATCACCAAAGCCAAGGCACAGGGCCCAGTGAGCATTTCCAAGGTGATGACCATAACGCCACCTTCCCAGTACACTACTCAAGAGGCCACTGTCGAGCAATGCCTTCTCTGAGACAGGCTGTGAACTGTGATGCCCCTGAGCTCACACGAGACACTGACTCTCCAGGGAAAGTGCTGAGTTCTCCAGCTATTGTTCCAATGCACAAAGACAGCACTGGATAGGGGAACAGGGGACATGGAACTCTGAGGTTCATGGTGCTACCACGTAAGGAGACCATGGCTTCTTTTTTTCTCTGCAGCTGAATAGTATTCCGCATTTGCCACATTTTCATTATCCATTTGTCAGTGGTAGGACGTTTAGGTTGTTTCCATTGCCTCGCACCTCGTGTTTTGAGACAAGTTCTTTCATGGGCCAGGGAACTGCTGGATAGGACAGGCTGACTGACAGATTATCCAAGAGTCCCTGCTGCGGCCACCTCCTCAGCGCTTGTGGGACAGAGGCTTGTGCCTCCAGTCCCCTTGCTTTATGTGGGCTGTAAGCATTGTGCTCAGGCTTGAGTTGTCACAAGAAGCACTTCTGGACTCTCCTCAGCCCTATCTCACAGTTTTGGGTTTGTTTTGGTGTTTTCATTTGATGGAAATGGAACTGGCTGTGTTTAGTGTGACTGTGTATCTGACTTGTGATTAATCACTAAAATAAATGTTTCATACCAAACGCAGGAAGGGAAAACATGCTTATATGTAAATTGATTTATACTGAAACTAAGACACCCTTAGATTAATAATTGGATAATGAATATCCTTAAATCTAAATTACAAAACATTTTATAAGTTATAGTGAAATCTTAGCCACACTTGCAACCTTTCTCACTGTGTATCTTACCTAAAATATTTACAATACTAAGATTATTCTAAAGAAGGGAGCTGACTGATATCCAGATGTTAATTCAGTATCTTTAATACAGATTTAGGAAGAGCACACCAATTGGGTGTTCAGTGCCAGTTTCAGCCCTGAACAGTTCACAATATGGACTGAGCAGGTACAGTTAGGGGTATCTATGTATGAACATATACACACTTAATAACAATTAATGGGAAAAGAGGCCATAAATTTGGAGAACAGAGAGAAGTATATGAGGGGAGAAGGGGTTGGAGGCAGGAAAGGGAGAAATGTAATTATATTATAAACTCATAACATGGTTGGTTACACCGTAACAAACAAATTTTAACAAATTTTAGGCCAAACAAAACAATGACAAACCAAACCAAGACAAACAAACACCAAGTCGAGGCTTATGAGATGCCCCAGTGGGTAGAAGGTTTGTCATCAACCCATACAGCCTGAGTTTGGGCCCTGAAACCATACAGTGCAAGGAAAAAGCCAATTCCCACAAGTTGTCTTCTGACCTTCACCTCCTGCCAGGGCATACACACCTCACACCCCAAACAAAAAAATAAATAATGTAACCTTTAAAAGGCTGAGTGGCTATACACAGGACCAGTGCCTGAAGTTAAGGGCAGAAGCTGCACGTGCTCAGACAGGGCCCCAGAGTGCTTGCACACGAAGGTGAGTGGGCAGAAAGGGTCAGGACGTGACCCAGCAGAAGAAAAGAAAGAAATTTCCTTCAAAAACCTCAGCAGGGTATGCTGACATATGCTTGGTGCCAACGCCTCCTATGCTAACTGTAAGCAGATGCTAACGCTGCGATTCAAATGTGGGAGAGCTAGGTTACAGTTCACCAGCTCGAGGTCCAGATGAGAGGCTAGAGAGATGGCTAAGGGGCAAAGAGCATGGACTGCTATGCCAGAGCTTTGATTTCCAGCATGCACATGTCACAACCAGCTGTAATTCCAGTCCCATGGGGTCTGGTTCCCTGTTCTGGCTTCTCTGGGCCTAGAGTTCAGTGAAGAAAATTAGGGGCTTAGGAACACCTAGAACTTCAACCAAGGAGACCTAGGTTATTTAAGGAAAAAAGGCAGGCAGCCAAAATGCTTAGAACTTGATCATACCTTAAGAGCTGAATTCCACAGCCAGATATGGTGGTGCATGTCTTTAATCACTTGGGAGGCGGGGCCAGGTAGACCTCTGTGAGACTGAGGCCAGGCTGGTGGTCTACATAGTTCCAGGACAGCCAGGGCTACATAGTGAGACCCAGTTTAGAAAAAGAAAAGAAAGAAAAGAAAAAAGAAAAAGGAAGGAAGGAAGGAAGGAAGGAAGGAAGGAAGAAAAGAGGGACGGAGGGACAGAGGGACAGAGGGACGGAGGGACAGAGGGACGGAGGGAGGAATGAATGCTGGGCTTACTTGTATTGTATGTGGCCTGGCCATAGCTCTATTAGGCAAGCACCATCAGGCACTTTCCTTCAGAACAAAGAAACCGTTGCTCTGTCTTTCAAAAACAGACTTGAGAGAATTAATTTGGTACAGCTAGAAATACTTTTTTAATTTATAGGTTGTTTCTTCTTATCAATGGATGGGGTGTTTTCTGTTGGAATGGGAAGCTATTGGCTATCTGTTCTGGTGTTTCACTCAGGTGCTTCCCACAAACGCCTTCCCCAACAGTATTCCCCCAGAGCTAATTCTGTGATCACCACTGGCTGTGCTTCTAGCAAGACTTTCTCTGCCTACAGGGAGTATTATGAAGCTGTCTTCAGAAGGACACTTTGGACCTTTCATTTTGGCAATTCATAAATGCAAGTGTGCCACTACCAGCAGCTGCTCGGTCAGCTGCATCTCTTCTGACCTGACGAGAGAGCTAGAGATGGTCTATGGCTGCTTTCTGGCTCCCTCCCCTGCCGTGTTTTAAATATATCTCAAGGTTACTCTTACTGTCCCACTTTCAGAGTCCCAGGCTCACACTGCATATGGTGCTGCCAACAGAGCCTTGGAAAAATTTTCAATTCACTAGTTTTCTTGACATATGACCAAAGTTAAAAGTAAGAAGAAGCATTCTGGGAAAAGGTATTGACAAGTAAATCTATGCTAGCTGCCACACATTTCTACCCCCAAACTAGAGCTATAGCTTTCTCTTTACACTGGCCCATGTACAGTTCTGCTTAATTTATCTGCAAACAATTCCTTTTATCCTGTCATAATTGCAGGTGTCTGGCAATTCATCTTTAAGATCATGCATTTAATCTACTAATGTGGCAGAATTATCCATGCAAGTAATCAGTAATGGGCTTCCCAGATAGCTCCTCTTTATTAAAATTAGGCAGCACTCCTTTCCCACAGAGACAGCAGGCACTTCTCAGTTGCTCTGGTGATAATAATTTTCACAGTGCTACAAGGGACATGCTCAGCAGTAACTGTGGGCGCCTGATAGGTCATACTTTTTTTTTTAATAAACCAAGCAAGAGATAATGAGCTTTTAAGAGAGCTCACTTCAGATGACTAAAACACAGGATCTTAAAAACACACAAATAAAATGCAAACTGACACATTAAAGATCATCCCACCCTTGCTGATTCCCGATGAGTAGTTAAAATCTATATGGAGGGAAACACTAAGGAAACATAAACTAACTCCTTTCCTTAGTTTATAAAATGATTTTCTTAAAATTCAGCTCATGTTACTTTACGTAATACCACAATGGAGAACACTAATCCCTCCACCCCAGGAACTTAAAGCTGAAATAAAGTCAGGCATGGTGGTGCACACCCGTAGTTCCAGCATGTGGGGTAGATCCAGCAGAGGCAGGTGGATCTGTGGGAGTTTGAGGCCAGCCTGGATAGCCAAGGCTACATACACAGAGAAACTCTGTCTGGAAAAACAGACAAACAAACAAAAAGTGAGGGACACCTGGAAGAAATAAAAATGTAAAATCAGCTCTGTAACAGCTGAGCCATACCTTGTATTTCAAAGACAACATCAGCAAGCATCGGCTTATTAAGGAAAAACTTGAGAGATGTATTATAAAACCACAGAGGCTTTCGGGCTTGGTAGGTCTTGCAATTCCTCAGGCAATTAATCTAGCAGGAGAAAGCACAGCACAAACAGGAAAGAAGCTGTTCAGTGTGCTTTGATTACATGGAAAACTGCAGACAGGAGACATGACTGCCTCATGACGGCACCTCTCATCACGTGTGAAGGGGCCGACCCCTGAAACACTTCATCTGCTGGATGTCAGTGAGCAGCACCAAGCCATTGGCTACCTGGTAGCTGTGGAGCCTCAGTATCCCGAATCCCCGAGAGTGACTGAAGCAACAGGGACTAAATACATTTCCTTATCACACAGGTTCTTTGACAGCTAACAGGTCTTTCTCCTAAAGAATGAGCATTTGGGTGTGGTTGACACAGGCCTTTACTCTCAGCAGTTGGGCGGATCTCTGTGAGTTTAAGGCCAGCCTGTCTACACAGGGAGTCCAGGACAGCCAGGGCTACACAGAGAAACCCTGTCTTGAAAAACCAAAAATCAAACAAAACAACAAAAAAACCACCTCAGAGTGGTGAATTTCCATTTGAATACAATTTTCTAATTCGTGTATGTGTGTATGCAGCAGAGGCTACTGGACCCTACAAAAAGCCCTGGGGTGTTGGGTCTATAGCTCCCAATGGTCCTCCCATATCAACAGGACCAGTCCCATCACACCTGCCCCACCCAGCCTTCTCCCATGGAGCCTCTGCGGATGTCAGCTTTAGCACTGTGTTCATCTGCTGTTCATCCAGCAGACCCAAGCCAGTTCCCTTTCCTTGCCCCCAGCCTTTTCTTTTGTATTTTTCTCTAATTTTTCTTTCCAATGAAATAAAACAAGTCTTAATATTTTCAAGTAGAGCTGCTCAAATTAGGGCTGCAATCTTAAATTGTGTGGCCACAATCCCTCCTTTGGAATGGTTTCGTCATGGCTCTTATTAATTTTTGTTTTGGTTTTGTTGTTGTGGTTGTTGTTGTTTTACTCATTCTTGATGAGTCCATCAGATCTCTGGCTGGATTTCCAAATCTCATCCTCATCGAACTCTCATGCTTGGCCAGCTGAGATAATCAGGAGCCTCTATCCTTGAGAAGTCCCATATCCAACTCTGGCAATTAGAGCCATTGACACAAATTGTCTGCCTGTGTCAATCTGTTTTGAAGGGAAGTTTGCAATCTTTTGTGAAGGAGGAAAGCGATACTATCCTCTTGACAAGGAAGAGGAAAACCCACTCCCACAGAACCCCACAAGCGTGAGTGGGAAGAGCAACACAGATCCTGGTCGCCCACTTGCTGGCCTCAACACTGCACCCGCTGGAGGAACTGACATTTAGGATGAAGGGACTGACACATGGAAAGAAGAGTGACAGCCAGCCAGCAGGGGTTTGCGGTATCTTGTTTTATCCCCAGTTTAAAAGAAAAGCCTGAACTGTTCAAAGCTGCAGCAATAATTCATGACAGGCTCAGAACTTAAATCCACGCTCCCAAGTGCCAAGTCAGTGTAGTGACATATTCCTATGACACACTTGGTAAAGAGAAAGTATGTAGGAGTGGAAGAACCCTCCACCTGTGCACAGGGCATTTAGGTCAGGACAGAATCACACAGCCCAGTCTTCCCTCCGACAGTCGGAGGTGATGTTACTCTCAGTATTTCAAAGGAGCAGGTGCCAAGTCAGATTCAAGGAGAAGACGCAGGTTCAGAGCACCAGCAAGACTCTGCATGCTCCACATAAAGGGTATGAACCTGCACACAGTGAGTCTTCCGTAAATGTACACCATGCATCCATGCATGAACTGTGTGTGAGTGAGAGAGAGAGATTTTCTCCTTTTCTCCTGGAAACTCCTCAGGCTGTTTTCCTAAACAGAACGCAGGTATTTGTGCATTTTTAAGGTTACGTAGTTGAGTTAGGTTCAAAGGGACCTTCTGATTCCTGTAAGTCTGGCCAGCCCGGAGACACCTGCCGCGTGGAGTTACTGTGTTTCTCTTTTTCTCAACTAAAGAACATTAGGACTTTTCATGAAAAGCTAGCACAAGCCAGGTGTGGCTGCGCATAGGCAACCCTAGCACCGGGAAGGAAAGTCACAAATTTGAAGCTCACCTGGGCTACAAAGAGAGTGTGGAGTCAGTCTGGACTATAAAATAATAAGCACTTGCTTCAAATGAAGGGGCGGGGGCAGGGAGACGGCTCAGTGAGTAGAGACACTTGCTGTCTGAGTTTAATCCTCGGTAGAAGAAAGAACCAACTCTTACAAGTCGTCCTCTCAACTCCACATGTAGCCTTTGGCACACATGACTGTACATGTCCACACACACACACACACACACACACACACACACACACACACACAGTGAATGTAAGAACAACTTTTAAAAATTCAGGGAATGAAAAACTAATACGGTTTGCACCTTTAAACTATCAACTTTAAAATGTTAGTAATGTAGGCTGTAGAATTAAGTCATCTGTAAAAAAAAACACTAAAGGAATATTTTTCTTATATTTAAGGAAAACCTATATTTTGCTAAGCGTTGCAAACAACTTACCTTTTTAACTACTGTAGCAAAATTTGCTTATCATAGAATCTGAAATAAGAATAAACTGGCTAAATTGTGCAATACAGTTGTCTTAAAGTTTAACAAATATACACTAAAAATCTTTACAGACTCTGCACAATCTAAATCACTGGAGTTTTATGGCCGTACAACATCAGTATTTTTATAACCTTGAGCCTAGTTTGTAATTTTGAATATGTACTCAAGAGACTCCTCAACTGTCTATATATTGCTTGGAACTCTTTAAAAATTTCACATGGGAACAACCCTATTTGGATTTAAACTACTTGGATTTAATCCAAAGCTATTTGATTTTAACTATGTGGTGTGAGAATACATCCCTCCGGGAGGCTCACATGCAGGTGCAGGAGCCAGGTGGCCTGTCATTTCTGACGGGCTGGCAGTGGTGGGGCCCACTTTTAATCCCCGCACTCAGGAATGCAGAGGCAGGCTGGTCTCTGTTCCCAGGGTTCCTGTGCGGTGTTCTGAAGGCACAATTCACAAATGAGCATTTCAAAGACATGACTCACACATATAGTAATCCTCCCATAAATTAAAACCTGAGTAAGAAATACATATGCTTCTGTTTAAAATATTTAAATATACACAGGGAAAACATTTATATTTATGAATTATTTAACTTTGCTAGTGACTCACTGTTATACTCATCAAAGTACAGCAGTTACAACTCAGAGTTAAATTAATTTACCTTTCCTGGTGTTTTCAAAATGCATTTAACTTTCTCAATCACATCAGAAACATCCCCTGAATCTTTCAACTTCCTCCTGACATCTTCTTCCAACTCATCCCACTGAAAAGCACCTAAAAGGAATTAGACAGTCAGATTTTTCTGTGCAACAACTATGAAATGTTGAGTCTCTTTTAGATTATCAACACTCCCTTCTTCAGAATTTTAATTTTTCTGTAGCAGTCACTTCTATTTAAGTATGTGTTTAACAAGTCAGTTTGCCTTCCCCTAAACCAGTGGTTCTCAACTTGTGGGTTGCGACCCTTTGTGGGGAGACCAACCCCTCTCACAGGAGTCACCTAAGACCGTCGGAAAACACAGATATTTACATTACGATTCATAACAGTAGTAAAATTACAGTTATGAAGTAGCAGCAAAAGTTGCTTTACTGTTGGGGTCAGCACAACACAAGGAAGTGTGTTAAAGGGCTGCAGGGTGAGGAAGGCTGAGAACCACTGCCCTAAACTGTCTTCCTCCCTGACAGGTGCCACTTCTGAAGCAGATCTTCAGCTAGGGACTTAGCAGCCCTGGCGAAGGATGAGTTTCTGGGAAAAGTGATCTGCTTATTTGCTCCCAGGATGAAGGTCGAAGGTCAGTACGGCTTTTCCCAAGGCTGAATGACATCATCGCTAGTGGAGAGCAAAGGCATACCACTGGTCCCGAGAGCCACAGTGGCCTGGAGAGCCATACAGCAGAAGGGCTTTGCACTGTCAGGCTCCGATGGGACGCCTGCCCCGACGCTCTACAAGGCTGACCTGAGAGAGGCAGTGAGATGGTCTTCTGAAACACTCTGCAACCCAGCCACGGCAGCAACCCCAGCTGCCTGGTCTTGCCCTGAACTTTGTCTCCATTCTGCCATCTTCAGCTACTCTTCCTGAGCTCCTTCACTCTAGTCTCCCACTCTATGAACCCTTTTCTTTCCTCTAATTCCATTTTATGGTCATCAGGAAGTGGACTTTACCCAAAATGCTTCTCTACTTGGCCTATAGCACTCTCCTCCCCAGCCTTCCCACTCCCTGATGACCTTTCATCCTTGGGATCCATCCTATTATTCAAGCTAACTTTTCAAAAACATGGTTTCTGACCATGATGTTCCAAGGTGTCTTAGTTACGGAAGAGACACCATGGCCAAGGCAACTCTTATAAAGGAAGCAGCTGATTGGGGCTTACTTAGAGCTTCAGAGGTTTAGTCCATTATCGTCAAGGAGAGAAATGGCAGAAATGGAGAAGTAGCTGAGAGCTACATCCTGACCTGCAGTCAGGCAGGCAAACAAAGAGAGGCTGGGCTTAGACTTGTGAAACCTCAAATCCCACCCCCAGTGACACACTTCTTCCAACAAGGCCACACCTCTTAATCCTTCTAATCCTTTCAAGAAGTTCCACCCCCTGGTGATTAAGCATTCCAATATGTGAGCCTATGGGGGCCATTCTTATTCAAACCACCACACAAGAAATTACCCTCATCTACCCCATGACTTACAGGAGGTCCAAACTCCTAAAAATACAATCAAAACAGTGTATCATGCGCAGGCACAGTAACAAGGCTCTCATTCCAGTGTTATCTCTGCCACTAACTAGCAGTGTGACTTTAAGGAAGTCATTCCACCTCTCTGGGGGGTAACCAAGACCCTTTAGTGTCTGTTCCTAACCTACTTTTCCTGGTGTATCCCTGACTGTATCCATCTCTCCGCAGGTGCCCTCATTATTGAGACTGAGGATTGAGCACAGTATTCATGTTTTAAGCCAATGAGCTCAGGCCACTGCAGTCAGCTTCTACCAGTGGGAACCAAAGCCACCCAGAAGGGCCTGATTCCAGGGCTCTGGAACCCAGAAGCTCGGGGCTCTTGGCACTTGCTTTTTAATTTATTTTAAAGATTGGTTTATTTTTATATGTATGAATATGTATGGAAGTGAGATGTATACAGTGCCTGAGGAGACCAAAGAGGGTGTCAGATCCCCTGGACCTGGAGTTAAGGTCAGTTGTTAGCCACCATGAGGGTACTGGGAATGGAACTTGGGTCCTTTACAAGTGCTCTTTACCCCTGAGCCATCTCTCCAGGCCAGGCACTTGCTTTTTGCTACAACACTCAGCATTCCTGCACAACTTTCATGTTCTCGCTTCCGCTTCATCAGCATTTGGCTTTTCCATTGTATAATAACTCACAACATGGGCAAATCTGAGCTAACAACATGGCATCCCAGACCTTGGAATTGGGAATAATAAGCACACAGGTGCCGGCTTGACTCCAGTACATGACTGTCTCCTTCTGTGACAACCTTCTGTCCTAACTCCCCAGCTGGCTCACCTTCCTTTTCACACTCCAGAAGGATGAGTGGTCTCTAAGAACTGTCTCCCCTTCTTTCCCTTTTTTATATCAGTGATTTTCAACTGGCTACACATATTCTTTCACAGTCTGACCTATTCTTTGGATCATCTTTCCAGAAGACCTCCCATACACACATAGACAAAATGTCTGTGAAAAAGTGTCAAGACTCCTGTATTCAAAAGCAGTTGTGCGATACCTATGCCCTGGTCACTGATCATATCAGAAGAGGGCGCCAAAAGCCTTTCCCTAAAAGTGTTTGTAAGTTTTCCCAGAAGTGTTTGGAAGCTCCATTCCTATGCTTGCTAAATCCTGGAAGGAACATGGCTTCCTTCTCGCAGCCTCTTAGTCTCCTGGCCACTGACCACACTGGGTGCCCACTGCCAGTGCTGGGCTGTGTCCTCTGAGGCTCATAGACAGCGGCGCTTGTGGACACCTGAGTGCCAGAGACTATGCAGCAAGACTACCACACAGAGCAAAGCCGGAGACACTCCCAGCTCTGAGCATCAGCGGAGCAGCAGTTTAGTCTGCTTAGTCATTGGCTCAGACATGGCAGACTCCAGCATACTAAGTCTTGACACCAACACCTCAGAGCGCTATATGCTAGCCCCATGTCCATCTGCTAGTGCCCTGAATGACTACACTGACAAGAGATTTTCCATTGAATTTGTACCTAACTTTTCTGCCACCTCCCTAATCACTGTGCAATAAACCTCATACATTAAAAAAAAAAAAAAAAAGCCAGGTGTATCAAATGCCTTTGAAACAAAAGGAGCCCAGGTTGACTCTCCATCCTAGCTGTGCATTATACTGACCTGAAGAAATATAGTTTGAAAACTACATCAGAGGAAACCTCATCTTAATTAAATTAGAATTGTTGGAGCTAGGGTTCCAGACACTGATATGTCTTAAAGCCTCCAAGAGCCACTAATGTATTCTGAGTACTGATGGTGATGGACAGACCAGGTTCTCACTTTAACAATCCCAGACCTTATCACACAGCCTACAGTCGGCGTATTTTTTATTTGTCTACACTCATCCAAACTGAAGAACAAAGATACAGTCTCTGTATTGACCTTTACCATTGTTAGGTAAAACTTACATCCACATAATACCAGTAAAGCTATATTAGCAAAGAACATCTACATAACACCTCCATTCAAAGGGTTAGCTGAAAGCCAGCAAACCTCAAATAATCTAAATAAATGGGCAAACTTGAGGGATCACTTAGCTATTGAAAACAGACTCAACCAAGAGCCAATAACCAAGAAAGAAAGTAGGGCAAATTCCTAACAGCTCTAACAGTGGGGCTGTTTTCCTAACTGGAAATGCTAATCACCTTATCATAAACACTTTAACTGCTAATAAACCAACAGCCCGCTGGTCAGAGCTTCTTTTCTGCAGTGCAAATGTTTAACACTCGATCCGCCCCCTAAACAGTTTCCAGTATACAGTATTGTCAGCAACAGGCATGTTGTCCTGTGGTTGGATCTGCAGCAGCTACTCATTTTGTACCGATCACCGGTGTGTTCTAAGGATAATTCCTCAAGCACTTCAGTCATTTCCCTAGCCTGTTGAAGAGCTCGGTGCATTCTGGTATCCATGCTGTTTTCTGCTGTACAGAAAAGAGCACGTTGCAGAATAATTCCACGAATGGGAGTGACTACCATGCAAACTGAACCTGAAGCTGGCTCCATATGCTCATGTATTCTGCATTTCAGTTAATGATGTGCCATTCTGGGTCATCTGTGACAGGTCCAGCTCAAAGCTACATTCTTAGTCTCTCACAAACATTTCGATTTCTAACCATCCCGGATCATGTGACTCAGGAATTTACAAGCCCTCAACTACCAAGTGTTAGAAGAATGTTACAAGTGTATGCTCTCAGGAGAACTCCCTGGACACAGGAACTGCAGATCTCACTCTGCCCTTAGCCCTCGTCCTCAGGCATCAGCTATTAAACATTAACACATCATACGATGTTCCTCTTATGCAACGGAAGGCTAGCATACATAAGCCAGACACATGTGGACTGTATCTAGTTACTCAAAACTCTTACGAGGAAAACAAACTAAAGGCTTATATTTGAGCAGAAAATGCTAACCAGTCTTCGAAACAGTTATCTTCTAAATACCAAGCAAAACATCCATATAATCTAAATCCTAGATGCTATTTAAAAGGCATTGTTTATTTAAAAAGTACTTCTTGTGGTCTAGTTGACTTTTCTTTTAAGGGCAGAAGATATGCTTACTATAGAGTTTTAGCTCCTGTTTGCTCAGGACAAATATTCCTGAGCAAGCTGTACCATGGAGCTCTGTCTTGGCCTGAGCAGCCCCGCTGACATGACAAGCCATAGGCTCCTGTCCTCCATGGCTCGCTGACACACCCTGTGACCTGGGGAGAAACCACTGCACAAACCTGGGCCTTGAAATTTGTGTTCTGCTCCATGGTGTGAAAATGTTCTAAGGAAACATTTAAGTCTTTATGGAAGACTTTATGAAAAATGTAGACTTAAGACTTCTGTTCCATTTTGTATATATATATTTAACATACCAATCTTCTAGCAAGTGAGAATCTATTAGAGAAAACAAACACCAGTGATACTCAGATATTTTGTTTTGATAATGGGATCTGTGTGGGTTTTTATTTCTTGTAATAAATACGTGTTTTTAAAACTGTGCAATGATGGCTTTAGTATCTTTTAAAACAGAACTTAAGCTTACTTCTGTTCAAGTTAGATAAATAATTTGCACAAAATAAAAGAATTATTAGTAAGAACCTGCAGAGTCAGCTATTCTTCCATCTCGACCTGAACTGGGCTCCTTATATCCCAGGTCAAGGTCAAACCCTACCCCATCTCCTGCCTGGTTGGGACATAGGAGACCAGAGCAGAGGTAGAGATGCTCTGAGCTGACTAAGAGGCTAGCTCACTTTCCCACACACTCCACAGCCTCTGTTGTGCTCAGGGGCCCCATCTCCTTGCTCCCTAAGCTTCTACTTATCTGCTAAGATTCACTCTCCATCTTTTGGCAGATACATGGCAGGGATAGCAAGAACTGAACTCCAAACAACTCTGAACCAGACAGCCTTGAGGTTTAACTCAGTTTTTCCTTCTAGGAATGCCAGAAACTGTTTCCCACAGACCCTGATGGCCTCATCTCCCCCTCTGTGCTCCAAGTCCTGGGAAAGCACCCATGCTCCCCAGAAAACAGCAGTTATAAGGATTACATGTTTACCATAGCATCTGTATATGTGAGTAAAACCTCTTTCTAACTAGAGCTGAGAGAATTCAGAGAGCTGTCACAGGGAACTGACAGGGGAATGGATAAGGATTCATCCATTCATCCAGGATTCTTTTGTTTTTCCCTTTAGTCCAGTGGCCTGCATTTCCCCCATCTCTGCGTATTGACTTTCCAATGTAAAGAAGCATCCCTCCCTAAGAGAATGCCAGACAGGGTCAGTTGCTGGCTGGTTGTATGGACCTGCTTTATAGCTCGCATATTAAAGGAAGCATGAATGACTTAGAATGCTCATGTGCCCTCCAGAATTAAATGGATGTTATGGGAAACCTGCTGAATAATTCATAGAATTTCAACTGTAAAGTCATTGAAAAGTTAAACACATCCTTCACAGTTCCTTAGACATGTCATTGCAAACATTTTTATTAATGTGCAAACATTTTTGTTTTTTAAAATTATTTTGAAATTCTGAGCTGTGATATTCTAAGTTTAAACATTAAAATCTGTAGAATTAGAAGAACTCAGTAACTAGTTATTTGATGATGCTAGCTAGCTACTTGCACCTGATCCAAAGGACCCCGAAATGTGTGTAAATCTCCCAAGCTGAAGGCCGTGTGCCCTGTGGGAACTTGTGAATCTTCCAAACCTCTCCTCACTAAGCCACCACAACATTAGTCTCACATTTCCAATAAAAATCAACTACAACTTCATTTAAAAACCGTAGCTAAATTTTAACTTATTATATAATATAACCATAACTCAAATGGAAAAAAAGAACATCTTGGTTTCTGGAGGCGAGTAACTTCCTGCTGCACACAATCATCATGTTCAGTTTGCTCATTAACCCAGTGATGACATTTGGATCCCATTTCCCATTTTAGCTGTGTTGTGCATTGCTGCTTTGATCATGGCCATACAGCTCTTCTTTGACACCGTACTTTCAGTTATTCAGGAATATATCCAGAAATGAATTGCTATATTATGTGGTAATTCTGTTTTTAATTTTTCTAACAACTGCCATACACTTTCCAAAGCATTAAAAAAAAAAAAAAAAAAAAAAAAACGACACTGTGGGTGAACCCCGAAGATGTTACAGTAAGTGAAATAAGCCACCAAATCTCAGGCATGGTGACTGCCCTCATCCAAGGCACACAGAGTGGTCAAAACTCACAGTTGTAGAGAGGAAGACGCTGCCGGGGGCTTGAAGAAGTTACTATTTAACCAGAACACACTTTCAATTTTCAAAATAAAGAATTACAGAGATGAATGAAAAGGATAATTTCACTCTATAAATGCATCTCATATTGTTGGATTATACACTTAAAAATGGCTAAAATGGCAAATTGTATACTATGTGATTTTGCCTTTTTTTTTCCCATAAGGCAAATGAATTTGTCAGGAAGACAAAAAACCTGGATATTTCTACATGTAAAGCAAATGCTACTCTTCATGTGTAAGGATCACCTCAGATATCAGGGGAGAAGATAAATGTAAAATTTACCAAGCCCTATGGACCACAGGCATCCTTCATCTAGAAAGCTTAAGAGAGTAGAAGGGCCCAGAGCATCTGACAAGGTACCTGAATAAATGAAGCGCAGAATGTCTGATAAACAGGAGCAGAAGAGGGCATCTTTAACAATGACTCGCAGTGGTGGGTTGCTGGGAGATTCCTGGCTAGCACCAGGAAACACAGCATCTCTGTTGATGGCAAAGAGATCCTGGGTGGTTCGGATGATACTGGAATCCTGAATGTCAGTGGGACTCTTCACATTGAACAGCAGCATGAAGACGTGGCTCACAGCACAGAGAACAATCTTGTGAGCCTCCACAACGCCTGTCACTTCTGGGTGGTAGAACACCACGTCCACACACTGGCAGCAGAAGAGCAAGTTGTTCAAGTCAGCATGGTAGTGCGATGCTTCGGCTTTCAAGACAGGCATCTTTTCTGTTTTGGAGGAAAAATTTAAATAATAACCTTTTTGTTTTACATCTATGGGCCCAATAACGAAAAATGAGTATTCTTTAAAACTGAGGTGAAATCCTACAAAGTACCAATAATTGCCCTTTTTTGTTTTCACCTACAAATCACTGATTTTGTAGAGCTTAACCTAAGCATGTATGAACTAGTTCATCTGGAATTACTGCACTACACCATGAATATGATTTTATATTTTGTAGTAAAAATGAAAATCTAACAATTTGAGCAATAAAACAGCATTTCTCATTATTTGTGTCTCAAAACACAAATAATGTATGTGGGTTTAGTATGAGGGTTGAAAGATATTCTTCTTCTGATTAAAAAAAAAATCAACCAAGTTCTGAGGGGCTACTCTCCCATCTGCAGACCTTCTGCAAAGGGAGATGTCAAGGACAATTGCTCAATGTCACTGAAGTAACGTGTCATGGTTCCATGTCTCCAGAAAATGCAGTGAGTCCAACTACTCTATTGTCTGAAATCACTTAATGACTTAACTTTGATCTAGTCTTCTTTTTCTTCGAGTAAAATAATCTACTTCACCAAACAGCAAGTTCTCTCCACTCAGCATACCTCAGCCAGGGCGTTGACTGCGATGCATGGGTTCCTTGGGAGAACATAAGCTTAGATTCACCATGACTAGTTTGATCCTATCAAATGGAGAACTTTCCATTGGCTCAGAATACCCACAGATCATGTCCTCCTCACAGAACCTAACTGTAAGGTGTCTGGCCTCTCACTTGCTGGCAAACCTGAGCAGACAGACACAAGCCAAAGGATGGCACACGATGATCTAAGCAAGTGGAATTGATTCCCTCAGCAACCGGAATCCTTTATTCTAAACAAAGCTTGGAAGCTGGTCTGTGACACTGATTGGCAGCTCTACAGGCCAGGCTCCCTACATGCAAAATGTCCTGCTAATGATGAGTGTAATTTGATTTTTATATTTACACTCAGTTGGATAAACAACACAGCGCACACACATACACACTTTACCTCGTCCTGCAGTTATGACTTTGTCATGTCACCTCGTCTCTAGACACAAAGACAAACACAGACAAAGAGAGATACACACAGCAGCTGAATTCTTTAAAAGGAGGCTGCAGGCATTGGGCCACCGTGGCCCTGAAAATACTTAACATTATCCCTGAACATGGACTCATTAATCATAATAGGTAAAAAAAACTTAACCCTAACTCTACAATTTCATCTAATTCTCAGTTCATATTAAAATTTCACTTGCTGCTTCTTGCCTTGGCAGAGGCAGCCACTGTCTTGTGGGATTCCCAATAAATCTCTTGTGTGAAGTTTGTTGTGTGGTGTGACTTCATGATATTCCTTGCCTCCCAACTGCCAGGATACCTTTCCCCCCAGAGCTATAACACGTACATAGGGGAAACCTCTGCCCTCAGAGCTGCAACACTTGTGCTGGGGAAAACTTTCCAAAAACAGAGCCAGAGCACACAAACATCCATTTCATTTCTTTCTAGGAATTACTCCCTAGATTAGATCCCCCTACGTTTTTGCTTTGTGGAATGCAGAGAAAATGGTATCTTTGGAGTTAACAGAACAGGTACCCCGTGGCCAGAGACCATCAGGCTTGGGCCCTGCCCTCTCTAGGGGTGAAAGAGGTAGGATCTTGGCATGGGTTCTAGAATGCTGTCTGGAAAAACGTACAGAGACTTTGTGGGATAGTGATGAATATTATTGAATAAGAAATGAATTTTAGAAGACAACAGGGCTTTGGAAAATAAATTAAAGGTTAAGTAATTCTACAAATCAAGGACCAAGAAGAGTTATCTGGCTGAGGATTCTGGTGGGAGGTTAAAGTAAAATGAGCTTAATAAAAAAAAAAAAATCAAGTGTCTCAAAGTTCCCTTTTAGATGTCTTACTGAGGTAGCTGGAGAGACACATCGCCTGTAATCCCAGCACTCAGGGAGGCAGAGGCAGGCAGATCGCTATTAGTTCAAGGCCAGCCTGGTCTATATAAAGCGAGTCCAGGACAGCCAAGGCTATACAGAGAAACCGTGACTTGAAAGAAAAAATGTCTTATTGAACAGCAGTCAATTAAGACTTTTGTATGGACTTCAGTAGCTATCACATTAGTGTTTAATCTCCACATTCTTCTCTACCACATGCTAAGAATCTACAGGCTCAAACTTTGTGCTGGTATTTCCCAGAAGTGTGGTTTTACCAGCATCTGCTTTAGTGGCAGCTGAGAAGGCCCAGCCCCTGCCGCAGGTTCACTGCATGAGAAGGTCAGATGGGCTCTGAGCATGCTCAAATTTGAAAGCAATTCCTCTAAGATGTATGAGCGTGACTTGTAAGAAGTGTCTTCTCCACACCTGGTTGTTCAAGTTGAGGTGGTCTAATTCCATGAAAAGAGTTGGTCATTTTCCTTTTCTTCATTTTTTCACTTGTCTTCTGATTTAAGGCTTGAATCATAAAATACTCCAACTAAAACATGAATCAAATCACAATTAGAAATCCAATACAATTGCATCTGACATGATTGTCTTTATTCCAAATCACATCTGCCAATGGTTTCAACATAAGCAATATTAGCAAACGTGTGTAAATAATTTTTAATATTAAAAACATAGTTAGAAAGATTAATTTGTTTTGTTTCAACACAGGTACACTCACTGAGGAATAATCAAAAAAGCAACAAACACACTGAGATTCCACGGCTATAGCAGTTTCCTCAGTGGGAACCACTATAGTTAATACTGCGACATTCAAGGCAGTAATAGATACGGCCAGATCTGTCCATGAATGCTCCCTTCAGTTAGGCAACTATACTTGTTTCTCTTTAACACATTGTCCTTTACAAACTAAAACTCCCCTCAGCACATACTAACCTGGCTCCAGGCCTGTGGTGTACCTCACCAGGTCTGGGTTTTAGAAAAGTACAAACAGATGTCAGCCACACAACAAAATATTAAAATATTAATCATAAAAGCAAACTTTGAGGGAGAAAAAAGCTATTCTATATTCCCTGTTCTGAGAAACCTACCCGCACACAGGCATGTTCACAAGATTTAGCTTTAAAATTTCAAACTCCTTAGCAATACATATAACACAGAATAAGTCACCCCTAATGCCTGAATCATAAGCCCACCTCTCCTCTTTTCACCCCACTCTTCCTTCCCACTTACCATCCCCATGCTCAAGTAATTCTCTGCACACAAGGGGAACCCCAAGGTCCAGCTGCTTCTGTCCCCGATTCCCTTTAACCAGTTTTCTTGGCTATCTCTCAGGTCTAAGGGCCCTAAGCACTGCAGCTCAACCTTCTGTGGGCTTGCACAGGGCAGGAACCAGACGTTCGATCAGTGGCTGGGTAATCTGAGTCCTATGTCTGGATCCTAGTCAGAACACTGTCTAACAAAACTCTGCAAATGGGAAGTCAGAGCACTCTGAAATGTGATCTTTATCTAATACTCAAGGAACTGAATTTCATTTTGTTTGATTTCAGTTAACTTAACTCTAAATAGTAAGAGCCACACGTAGAAGCACAGGCGGTTCTAGGAAGTGAGAGTCATCCACCCCAGGTGGTCACAATCTTTTGAATCCGCCCTATGGGAAGGGCTACAACCAGACGGTGGGGCTCTCTAACCCTCATGGGCAGGAGTCCTTTCACTCAGGCCTGAGTAAAAGGATGCCATGCAACTCTTCATCCCTGACTGAAACATAAGATTTTAAATGCCTTTCACTTCAACATTATCATCTCCACCAGTATCCTTGCAAATGCCATAATCTCTTACCACAAATCCCAGGTACAAATTACTATTCAGGAGTCTTGACAGACCTGAGGAGATGGCTCAGCACGGAGAGGTAACGTACTGGCTGACCACGTGTGTGGAGCTCAGTATAGAAACCCCGAGCCCTAGTGCAGCCAGAAGTGGTAACACGGGTCTGTCATCTCAGCCCTAAGAGAGATGGAGTGAAGACGGGATGTCCTCAGAGCTCCTGGGCCAGCCGGTATGGTATATCAGTGGTGACGGGAAGATTCCATCTCAAACAAGGTGGAAAGTGAGGACCAACATCCAAGATGGTCTTCTGGCCTCTACATGTGTGCACAGTGACACATACAAGTGTGCAAATGCACACCCATGTGAACACACACACACACACACACATCAAGATCATCTTGATTTTATTTCATATTCTTACTAAGCATTAACATAAAGGAACCATCCATGTCTTTCTTCCAGTCTTGACCACATCTTCAGTCTCTCTCATGTGTCTCACTGCAACTACACTGTTAACAGTACGAAGAGAGAGAAACATGGAGGAGGAGGAAGAGAAAGAGTAGGAGTGATCCGAAGGATTTCAGCTCCAGAAGCTGGAATACAGAGCCAGGAGACGCTTATCCCAACAGAAATGAAACTAGATACAACCCATGACACAGCCATGAAATGACACCATTAAGATGATACCCACCCAGCCCACATCAATTACCTAAGTATCTCATGGAAATGCACAGTTCCTGATCAAATCAAAATACAGCAAACCCGCTACAATACAAACACTGAACTTAATTGTAGCTATTTATGTTTAAGAGAAACTAGTATCAGCTATACTTGTTTATTACAGTCAGGTTAGTGAGCTCCAGACGATGAAATTTCTATAGTCATCTGTGGTGGTTTTAGTGTTTCAACACAAGCACAAATTAAGTCCAGAGATCTCACACTTGAGGTAGAGTTGTCTTTGGTGTTGACTTTCACCAACAATTATCAGATTTACCTATTGAGAAGGGTTACTTCTTAGAGAGCTGGATAGTTTAAGACCAGTAAACGATGCAAGTCTTCTCCAGAGACCTTAGTATGAGCTATGGGACATATGTTGTGTGCTGAGACTTAAAATGAGCACAACACATACCCTGCAAGTGAGGAAGCAAAGCCTGGCTCCTCCACACCAACAAGAAGCTGCCCACATAACAGTCCTCTGACTATGTGGGGGGGGGGTTCATTTAAAATCTTTTTCATACAGTATATTCTAACCACAGTTTCTCCCAGCAGATCCTCCCAGATCCTTCCTACTCATCCAAGTCCACATCTTATTTCTCTCTTTATAACACAAACAGGCAAATAAACTAGCAAACAAAAAGGCACAAGAAACACAGAGTGACAAACACACAAAACAGAAACACAAAATTGGAAAACACAATATACAAGCAAAGACCAGTGAGAGAACAGCAGCAACAACATCAAAAAGAGGACAACTGTTTTTTTCTTTTGCAAGTGGTTGTCAACTGGAGATGGCTTCTTGAAGGGGTGGGACCTCTTGTGCCCTTCTCCCCCTGAGCACTAGGAACACACCTGGCTTAGACTTGTGCAGGCCCTGTGCATGCTGCCACAGTCTCTGTGAGTTCATATGTGTGTCAGTCCTGTTGCCTTTGGAAGCCACTGTCTTGGTGTCATCCATCCTCTCTGGCTTTCACACTCTGTGTAAGTGACATTTGCACATAGCTCTCTAAGCCCCGAAGGAAAGGTATTTAGAACTGAGTGTACATTTGAAGTACAGATTGGTTGGGAAGTCTTGCTGAATATACATAAAAGAAAATCATTGTTTTCAACTAAGAAAGAGGGCCCACTGGTTCAGGCTGCCAGGTTCATTCAGCTGTATGCTAATTATTATAAACCAGGATGGGGCGATGGCTTGTCGGTAAAGTACTTACTTTGCAAATACAAGGACCTGATCCATGTGGAAAAAAGTCTTGGGCATGGTGGGAGGTACTTGTAATCTCATCATTAGGAAGGTTGGGACAGGCAGATTCCCGAGGCTCACTGGCCAGCCAGCTTTGCCTCTGGTGAGCCCCAGGCCAATGAGACCTCTGTCACAAAATAAGGTGGAGAACACCGAAAGAATTCTCAAGATTGACCTCTGGTCTCTACACACAACGTATGTGTTTCCCTTCCCCTGCCGCAACCCCAAAACTTCACCCTGAGCATGATGAAGTGTGCTTGCTTTGAAGGCCAGAAGAGGCCACAAGTACTTTGTGGGGCACTGACTAGCCAGACCAGCTTACAAGTCAAGTTCTAGGCCAGCGAGAGTCACTGCATTTAAAAACGGTGAAGTGTCTGAGCACACCTGAGGGTGTCCTCCGGCCTTCTGCCCATGCAAGTATGAACATATGCACCCACGACCACATGCGCACGCACACACACACACACACACACAAAATCACTATAAACTGTGTAGGCTTATGTAAGAATACATGAACTTTCACATATACAAGGACCAATATAGTACCAATTTTGAAATATTCCAATAATCATAATAGATGGTTTAAAAAAAAATCTTAGGCTGATCAAGCCTAAGCCACTACCTCTCATCGTTTCTCAAGGTTAAAACAAATTATGCTTCTAAAACTGAGGCTCCAACTGATGCCCTAGGGAATAGCTAAGGTACTGGTCTGACGGATGACCACATGTGGCGGGGCTTTCCACTTACCACTCCTCCAAAATACTTTCCAATGTAGAAGTCATCGAGGCTGTGGAGCTCCAGATAGGTGGCCCCCAGCTCTTTAGCAAGCTGGATGCCTTCTGTGGTTGTAACGCAGCTCCCTCGGTCTGAGGTGCACAGGGGGCATGTACAAGGTAGTTCTTCTGAGGAGAGGAAGGTAAAAACAAAGAGGTTTGCAATGAAGCTGGAAAAACTGCATGGGTGGCAGGAACATTTAATGAATAGAATCGCTACACTAAACTCTCAGTAAGAAGTGACAGTGTGGACAAAGAAAAAGTCCATAGATAACAAGTGTTGACATCCAGAGCACAAACAGTGGCTCAGAAAACAGGTGCGAGAATATTACTAAAGGAAGAACATCAATGACATATCCAGCCAGCTACACTCCGAGAAGGGTGTGTTGTTGCTGGCTGGTGGTTCTGGGAAGCACTCTCTAACATGCAGGATGTGGTTGGGGTGGTTACTGCTTGGTGACGGTCCTAGTTAGGCTCATCACTGTAGTGATGGAACCAAAACCAACAAGGAGAAGAAAGTGTTTTCTTCACCCCACTTCAGTAGAACGGTTCATCATGGGAGGAAGTCAGGACCAGAAAAGGGCAGGAAGCTGGAGGCAGAAGCTGATGTGGAGGCCATGGACGGGTGCTGCTTACCTGCTTTCATACAAAACCCAAGACCACCAGCCCAGAAATGGTCCCACCCACAACAGGCTGGACCCTCTGCATCAACCACTAATTAAGAGGTTCTCTCCTCTAAAATGACTGCAACTGTGTCAAGTTGATAAAAACCTAGCCACCATGGAGATCCTGGAACAATTCTTCTCAGGAGTGAGGGATGTGTCTGAAGAAAGCTATCAAAAACCATGCACTTTTACCCAAGATCACACCTCATCCTACAGGCTCTCTGGAGGCTAGCCTTTTAAAGAACGCCAACTGAGCCTCTGTGTCCCACCTCTACCCAGTGATTAGATAAGAGCTATATTCATCGAGAGGACATTGCTGTGTGCAAAGCAGCTCTGATCTGCAGAGAAGCATGCCTAAAACACTGTGTGTAGCATCAGCCAACAATCCTATCACTGTGGAAGTGTATAGAAGAGCCATGAAAAAGCATTTGAGCAACACAGTTACTTGTATACAGATGGCGCCCGTGTGAATGTATGGGATGAACGGCACAGTGTGTGAGTGAAGGTCAAAAGGTCACTTCTAGGGTCAGTTTTCTCCTTCTACCACGTGGGTCCCAGAAATCGAATTCATGTCTTCAGTCTTGGCAGCGAGCACCTTTACCCACTGAACTATTTCATTTTAAAGCCCAGAAACCAATGGGTCTTGTGGCACACGCCTTCAATCCCAGCACTCAGGAGGCTGTGGAAGGCAGATCTCTGTGTGTTCCAGGCCAACGTAGTCTACATAGTGAGTTCCAGGACAGTTACCTAGAAAGACTGCATCTCCAAAACTAAATAAATAAATAAAAATAAAACCATGAGAACCCATGTCCTCTCATCTTCATTTCACAGAGGAGGAAACTGCAGCTCAGATCAGTCAGGTGACTTGTCTTGGTCTTGCAAAGCAAAGACAAAAAAACAAAGACAAAATTTTCACTGGCTCCACCTGACACATAAAAGTGGCATATCCAAAAACTGAATAAAAAGGTTTGAATGGAGATTATCAGTTCCCAAAATACAGTGTTCAGAAACATTATTCAGCCTGGATTCTTTAATTATGCCATACGTTCTAATCTGAGCGTACTTTTTCTAAGACTTTTTCAGTCTGTAGCAAGCTGTTCATGTAGCATTTAGGCTGTCTTAAGAAAGAACAATTGGCTTCTGTCATTCTTTAGGAGGTCTCTGTGAATAGCACTGTGAGTTTTCTGAAGACAGAGGCCTTCTGAGGTCTACAAAGGTCTCCTTATGTAGCAGGTCACCTTATTAAGCTTTACTTCTGGATAAAAATTAAATGAAGTCATCAATGTCTCAAGAGGAAAATGAAACTGATTTACAAAAACGGCTAACAAACCAACTTTGAGGAAAAATAATTTTCATTTGAAGCCAGCAGCGTGACATCCATGATGTGCCCATTCTCATGTTACTGAAGACATTTCTTTCTACTCACTCAGCAAAAAAGGGGAATTGCCACATAATCAGCTGTCACTTTGCTAGTTACACATTTCTGGATTTCACAGGATTTCTTCAAACCTGCTTGAAACAAAATTCTTCCCAATTGGTCATCCTGAGGGTGTCTTGTGAACTCTTCCTATGTATGTTTCCTCATCCATAGATGCAGTTCCCTTGAGAGTCTCTACAAGTCTGTCTTGAGTTGGTTATAGGAGTCAATAAAATACTTCTGGATTAAAATACATTCATATTAAGCATATAATGACCAGAGGAACCAAAATAACATTCATTTACTCGATGTTTACTGAGACAGGGTCTAAGAGCTCTGGCTGTCCTGGAACGCACCACATCACCGGTTCTCAGCCTTCCTAATGCTGCAACCCTTTAATCCAGTCCCTCAGGTTGTGGTGACCCCCAACCAACAAATTATTTTTGTTGCTACTTTAATAACTGTAATTTTGTTGTCATTATAGATCGTAATGTAAACGGATATCTGATGTGTGACCCCTGTGAAAGGGCCGTGTCATGCGTGACTCACAGGTTGCGAACCGCTGCACTATGTAGAAAGACTGGCCTTGAACTCATAGAGATCTGCCTGCCTAAGGGCCGCAGTGGCTCTGGGAATCAGAGTTAGCGAGGTCTTCGCCTTTTAAACAGTGCAGTCCTGCATTCAATTAAATAGCATATTTTTCAAAGTAGTGGCATTGAGAACAGGGTACTCTTTACAGTGTTGACCTTGCTTGCATATTTCAGGAATTCTTTTAAAAATGCTAGTTCAGCAATAAATGACGTTTTCAGGGCTCGAAAGATAACTTGAAAAAAATAAGTAACTCAAAAGGCAAGGTGGCCATCTACTGAAACTTAAAACTGAAGGTATCTGGAGGACACTGTGCAGATTTCCCCTTCAAGGGTATTTTCACTGTGTACTAAAACCCAAGGATTTGTGCTGGAGATTTGGCTCATGAGAAGAGTATGTGCTTATCTGAGGCACCGCATAAACCACGGAGTGTGCCCCACACCTGCAATCCCAGTAACGGTGAGATGGATACCGGAGGAGTACAAATTCAATGTTATTCTTGTTTATATAAGGAGTTCAAGGTCAGTCTGGCTATGTGAGACACTGTCTCAAAAAAACAAAAAGCCAAAAATTTATTCTGAGCCAAGTATGAAGACATCCACATTGCCAAGTTTGTCAAAAGAAAGAAAGAAAAGAAAAAGTGTAACAGGGTCAGACACGATTGTAATCCCAGCCTTTCAGAAGCTGAAATATGAGGATAGCATACTCAAGATAAGCCTGAGCTACATAGCAAGCCCTATCTCAAACAAACAAAAACGTATGCATAGTAAGACATAAAAATGCACGTATGTGTACACTCTTGTGAGTTCTAACAAGATTTCCAAGAAAATTACCAAAATTACCCAGCTCAGTGAAGTGTATTGTAGGGGATGAGGTGGAGGGGAACAAGAAAGCAGGTGAGCTAACAGCCAGATTTGGCTCCATAATCACTATGGAATCACATCTTTAGTCAATTCATGTCACAATGTTAATGAAAATTACTTTCTTCCTTTAGAGTATTCATAAAACAATGTATCTATCCTTAGAAAAAATGTTTATTAGTACCTACTACCAACCGGGATAGAAGGATAGAAAGCTGACTCATGACCAACTAACCAAGGCAGGTGAGTTCCAGAAACATTTCCGACAGGGAGAACACTAAAATAAAAGTATACAAAGTTACCTTTGCAAAGTTACAAAGGGTGGGAGGGGAGGACGTGAACTCTGAAGAGAAAAGCTAAAGTTCAAAGGAAAATGAATTTGCTAGGTAGTTACAATATGAGCTGTGCAAGGAGCACTTCAGCCAGACGAGATAGTGTGGGCAGAAGTGTGGGCCAGAACAAGGAGAAACACATTTCCACTAAAAAAAAAATATTTATTTTCATAACTTTTATTTGTGTGTGTGTGTGTGTGTGTGTGTGTGTGTGTGTGTGTGTGTGTGTACTACATGTGTGTGGGAACCTGTGGAACCTGAAGTGGATGCTGATTTCCCTGGAGCTCCAAGCAGTTGTTCTAGGCATTGAAGTCAGGTCCCCTGGAAAATCAACAGGTACTCCTCACCACTGAGCCATCATTCTAGTACCACATTTCCACTTTTAAAGCATTAGGATGGCAAGTTAAGCCCATGCTGCCATCTCCCCCACCTGCCAAACCAAGTAAGTGACTGAAAGGGAAACTGTCAAAAGAGAGAAGGAATGAAGGAGGAAGGGGATGGGGAAAGTTAGGAGAGAGGGCTGGTACACAGCAACAGTAAAATTAAGTGAGATGACGCCTGGAATGCACAGCAGAATGAGAGCAGACAGCACCAGCCGAGGCCTGACTGTGAAGCCGGACTACAGGGGCATTTCCCTCACTGGAACAGCGTGCAGAACGCTCACAACTCAGACGTGGCAAGCAGGAACCAGCGGGCACGCAGGCAAACAGCTGGCAGCTGGCCAAAGCACGCTGCTGGAAGGCGAGAGCTGGACCCACTGTGGGCATGCTCACCTCCACCCCAGCCACAGACAGCAGCTGGGCAGTGCGGGAGAAAGGAATCACTCCAGCTGGGAAATGAAGTGTAAAGGTGAACGAAAAAGTTCCCACCGTTTGAGAAACAGCTATATCTTGAGACAAAAATCTCACTGAACAGACTTATAGTGCCTAAACAAAACCCACTTAACATTCAACCAAAGAGACTAATTAACTATAATTAATTTAGTATTTTTAAGTAAATGTATCTTTAAGTATTTCTAAGTATCTAAAAGTATCTTTAAGTCAGGAACAAAAAACTATGAATGAACTATTTAGAGATTTTTAAGTATAAAAAAAAGTTGAAATTAATTTTTTAAATTTTCCTAAATGTTATGTGCATGGGTGTTTTGCCTGCATGATGTCTGTATGACAGTGTCAGATCTTAGAGTTTTAGACAGTTATGAGCTGCCATGTAGGTGCTGAGAATTGAACCCAGGTCCTCTGGAAAAGCAGTCAACACCCTTAACCTCTGAGCCATCTCTCCTGCCCCTGAAATTAAAATTTTAATCAAGTGGCAGATAAACTTATGTACAAGCCAGAGAGACAAGGCCAGGAACAAAGCAACATAAAGGGATTCTGGAATCTAAATGCTTGGTAGGCAGAGGCAGAAAGACCATGAGTTCAAGGCCGCCCTGGGCTACTGGGTGAGATGCTACCAAAAAGAAGAATGGTGAGGGAAAGGGAAAAAGGAGTCATCAACAGAAAATAAGAAAGCTAAGGGTGTCAGGAGAATCCAGAATTATCAATATCTGCCCACCGAAGGCCTGTAAAGAGAACAAAAACTGTAGGACGCTGGCAGCTAAAGCCGGAAGTTAAGAGACCTTCAAAGAAAAGGGAAATCATCAGGTTCTTTAAGGAGTCCAGTGTGATCGTTACAGAAAATGGAAATTCTGCCCTACAATGTTCAAGAAAGAGTCAGAAGCCAGATCATGAAGGATTTCCTATTTTAGACAAGGCATTTACAATACAAAATTACTAACATGAATACAAATGCTGGATAAGAAGAAAAGTACTAATGGGAATCTCTGATATGAAACAGATAGGGTAACTAAACATAGCTTAGTATTTACATCTTGAACTGGGGGGAAAACATAGCTATAAATCACTGGGATAAGCAAGAAACATAAATGTAAATATTTTAAATAATAGTATCACATATAACAATATGTCACATTTCTTGAGTGATGGCCTACTATGGGCAAGAGGTGAATAATAACCTTGTCCTTATACAATGACTATTAAACCAATCAGGAGTGAAAGAAAATCCCATGTTTACAATGTAGTTTCAAATGATTTAGAAGAGAAAATGCATGTGCGTGTGTGTGTGCGTGTGTGTGTGTGTGTGTGTGTGTGTGTGTGTGTGATGGGTGTGGGTCTGGGTGTTTGTGCATGCTTGTGTATGAGTGTGTGTGTGTGTGTGTGTGATAAATTCTGAGATTCAATGTCTTATTCTTGCCAATATTTTACATTTGAGGCTTGGAAAAATAAAAGTGAGGAATGAAGTTCCTAAAAGATTCCAAGCACTGGCTGTGTTGCTCGACTTGTATTCTGACATGATTTTTTCTGAGTTTATTTCAGAAAGAGGAAAACCAAAAACAGGAGGCCAGAGGCCAGTCTAAATGAAGCTGAAGCTTCAAGGCCATCTGTAGTATCTCTGCAACTCCGTGGGAAAAAACTCAACACTGCATTCTCCCACAGAGTTAAACGCTGCTATAAACCTGGCAAAATAAAATGTGTATTTGATTAATTCTTTCCCCTTTTTCCACTCTTAGGTTTGTACGGAATGGGGCCACTATGAAGGAGCCATCAGTGTCTTCTGGATGCTACTAGGTAAATTAACTTTAGGTTCAGAAAGCTGTCACTCATGGTCTGCAGCATCTCCTGGAACAGGTAAGTGTGTGATAACTGTCCTGGTAATTGAGTGACTTCCAGAAATATTCTGGCCACACAATGATGACTTGACATCAGAAACCGAAATATCAGCACAACATGAACTCAGGTGCCTGGGGCCAGAAAGATGTAGAGAATGAAGAAATTAGAGGAAAAACTAATTATCCCTTCTGTCTGTAGGAGATACCACAAAGTAATGCATATGAAGACTTCACAAGCCAACAGATAAAAGAAGAAAAGTTGAAGAAGTAGTAAGCTTCTGGCAGTTTTTTCATATTTGAAATTTGTTATGTTTTCTTTGTGTATTATAAATATTTCTTTTTGTATTTTAATGTGCCTAAATTTGTGAATGTAAAAATTGTGTAAATTTGGAGACCTCCAAATATCTGCCCTTCTCTGTGTGTTGCGGGTGCACATAGGCAGATAGGGAGGAGACCAGAGACTAAGGGAGATATTAGAAGAACCAGAAAACAGTAGCTAGAGTGGAGGGGAAAGTGTTTGGATAGTTTCAATGAGAGAATTGTTACTAAAGTGCAACAAATTTGACAAACAGGCATACAGTGCTCACTCTGGAGAACTCAAGGCAGATGCACCAGCTGACCGTGAGGCTGCAGGAGGCTGGACACAAGAACTAAGGATAACTTTTCCAAGGATCACAGACAGGAAAGAAAAAAGATAGGGAAGTCCGGAGACTGTGAGGTCAAGGGCCGGTCAAGCTTGTTTTCTCTGTAAGTACTAGCTCAAAACATACACCTGCCCTCTGAGCCAGCAATCCGCTGGAAGGGGCAATCCAAGTGTGACAAGGACAGCCGAGACATAGTTTATGGCACATTTACACAATGGCTTAATATACAGCAATTAAATGAGGAGGCAATATATACACACTCCTACTGTGCAGCTCTGTATGCTGTCCAGAGCAGGTGAGAATATCAGAAGCCAGAGCAACAGCTTCCTCTAAGGAGGCTGGAATTCCCTGGTGGAGCAATGGAAGGAAGTCTCCTGAAGCACTGTAACTATTCTAAAGCCTCACCTGTGGATGGGCGAATGTCTAAGGAAAGCACACTAAGCTGCACTCTTGGGTTAACAGATAATGTGTTCCTTACTGTGCTGGTTAGTTTTATGTCAACTTGATGCCAGCCAGAGTCACTGTGGAAGAGGGAACCTCAGTTGAGAAAGTGGCCCACCAGACTGGCCTGTGGGCAAGCTGGTGGTACATCTACTTGGTTGATAATTGATGTAGGAGGCCCAGCTCCTTGTGGGCAGTGCCATCCCTGGGCTGGTGGTCCCGGTTCGATAGGAAAGCGGGCTGCACAAGCCATGAAGAGCAAGCTGGTAGGCAGCACCCCTTTGGGGCTTCTGCTTCAGTTCCCACCTCCAAGTTCCAGCCTTGCATGAGTCCTGTCCTGACTTCCCTCGGTGACAGAATTACCCGGAAGTGTAACAGTCCCCAAGTTGCTTTCGGTCATGGTATTTCATCACAGCAATAGAAACCTAACTAAGACATTTTGTTATACCATAATGGTTTTTTTTAAGTTTTTAAACAAAGAATTAAAATTAAAAGACAACCTTACTAAGGAATTACTACTGAGTAAACTTAACAAATACTACCAAATCAAAACAAGTCTTAAGTCACCCCTGAGATATCTGATAGTCATCTGTACAACAGCAAAGGCTGGGACAGCCTGCACCATGGGAATCTACCAAGCACGCAGCAATGCACAGTCCTTTCCCCGGGCAGTGTTGGCTCACTCCCCGTTATCTGTCCAATCACCCTGCCCACATCTCTTCATGGGTAATCTATCTGTGCCCATCAAATGGACCTTAAGATAGCCAACATGAAGTTATTAAGGCTCGAAGCCAGCCTAATAATACATTTCATATGTCAAACAACACAATTACTGACGGACAGTAGAAGAGTAACTTAAGGGAAGGCTGGTATGGAAACTTGGTGGAAGGTTTTGAGCCTCTCCGCTGACGTCTGGCTACTGTACAGAACAATGAGATGCCAGCTGGGACCTGAACCCAGAATAACCCTGTATTAATCATCCATTACTAATAAACCCAGCTTTGCGAACATGGCACCTGCATGATCATTATAAAGAAAGAAAGTTGTGTACTTACCATTTTGTCTGGTACCAACAGCAGCAATGATTACCGGAACTGAGTTTGATGCTCTTTTAACCACTGGAATATAGTTATCCTTTACTTCGTGGAATGAAAACTTGTCATTTACACTGTATTTGATCACAATGATGTCGGCACCCCCAATGAGGTTTCGGGAGGTGTACCAATCACTGTCAAAAATGTCCTAAACACAAACGCAAAGTCAACTTTTAGTTTGTTTATCTTCAAAGCAATCCCAAACTGTCAGATCACTTATCATTAGAACCCGTTTGTCTAAACGTTTAGTGTATGTTGGTTTTAAGAAGTTATGAAAATGTATTTTTTTAATGGCGTGGTGGTTTGAAAGAGGATGGCCCCATAGACTTCCAAAAACTTGTTCCACTGTTGGTGGAACTGTTAGGAGGGGTGCCCTTATTGGAAGAGGCCAGTACTCTGTACCCAACAGTGTACTGTTGGGTTACAAAAGTTTACACGCTGATATGTGAGACCAAAACAGGGCTAACAGTGTTCAAACCAGCCAGTCAAACAAGACTTATAGGACAGAGCTTTTAGCCTGTGACAGAAAAGCCCTTTCTAGAGAAAAGTTCTTGTCCCATCGCCACACCTCACCTGCCTATCCCTCATTCAAAACAGCAAGCTTATTCAAAACAGAATTTTTAAAAAGGATACCTTATCAAAAACAAAACAGATACAGCATATTTGAAAGGAGTTCAAAAGAACAGAAAGAGAAAGGCAAACACAACTGTCACTGCCAAAGGCAAAGGACTGAATATGGATGAGGATACAGTATTAGGATATAAGGGGTAAAGGGTGAGGGAAAAGTAAGGACACAGACACAGCCCAAGAAGATGAAAACACCTACTTCCCAAGTCCCAAGTCCCTGAAATCCATTGGTCCTAGCTGTATCTGTAAACATTCAGCTTCAGAACATATAAGGGCAACACAGTATGGGAGCTGATGGGTAACGGTAACAAGAGAAGAGTCAGAGACGTGGGATTCATAAACTGGACCAAGCAGCCATTCAACGCCCAAAGAACAAGCAAGAATGTTTTTTCACATCGTGCTAGTCTGCAATCCCAGAGTTACTGGAGAATTATATGAGAAGAGACATTTAAGAGAAAACATGGGAGCCAGGCATGCTGGCACACGCCTGTACTCCTAGCACGTGGGGAGGCAGAGGCAGGCGAATTTCTGTTTGAGGCCAGCCTGATCTACAAAGCAAGTCCAGGACAGCCAAGGCTATACAGAGAAACCCTGTCTTGAGAGAGAAAGAGAGTGAGAGAGAACCTGGGGGAAAGGAGGTTTGAGTATTATTAATTAGAAGGCTTTGATATCTCAAATGATGAGGCTCCTGACCCTGGATCTGAGAGTATTATTAAGTTACTCTGTGGTGTTGAGGATAAAACAACTATGAACACTTATTTGTAATGCAATCCAGAGCTTCAAACACTGTACAAGAAAATATAAACATATCACTTCATGGTTCATTAATTTTTTATGCATTTCCAGTTTTTTTGAGACAGGCTCATGTAGCCAAGGCTGGCCCAAATTCATAATCCTCACTCCTCTGCCTCCCAAATCCTGGGATTATAGGCATGAGCCAGGATGCCCAGCTTACCTTGTTGCTTTAGAACATATTCCACACAGAAAAGAAAATAAAAATCTAGAAATATGAAATTAAATGACTGCAAAAGAGAGAGGTAGAGAATCTAAGCTATGACCTTCATCTGATGACTCTGAAGCAAGTTTACTAAAAAAGCACCAAGCACACAGAGGCAGCCAGAGGGTAGCGAGCTACAGGAAGTAACTCTGGACAGGAAGCGCCTTCCAAGGCAGGAGCAACACCTTTCTTTTTAAGCCATGCCACATAGAAAATGTTCCACTGGTTTCTAGAAACATGTCCCAACCCCTTGCAAATCACTTCCAGGATTTCACTGGGATGTTATGCAACACTGGAGAATCAAATTCATCTAAAAAATGAAATTTAAAAAAAGGAAAATCTGAGTTTCTGCAAGGAAACAAGAATGTCATCGTGTTTGATTAGTGTGTACAGTAGGTCCTGCAGTGGTGTGAACCTTGATCGACATGAGAAAGCCTCCCATGCTTAGCATAATAATGTACACTAAAGCTGTAATATGCAACTTATTGCAGCAGCTATCACCTCTGTGGCACCCACAGCCCCCAGACTTGGGACTTTACCCCTCAGCACAGCTCCAGGATAGACAGGAAAAATAAACCTGAGAGATGAGAGAGAGGTTCACAAAAAAAAATAAATAAATAAATAAATAAAACCAACAACATATATAATAGCAATGTGGAGATCTGAAATTAGTGCCTTTGTTGTCAAAAAGTACTGTGTTTGCTATTCTGATTCAGTACATAGGCCAATACCAGCTGGTAGGTATAACCAACCTTCATATTTCTGGAAGAATTTACTTACATTCAAGAGGAAAACCCAGTGTCTCAGAGTGAATAACTCTTACATTTCTGGTTTTGAGCCTAATCTTTAATGGCTGAGCTATCTCTCCAGCCCCAGAGTGATAAATTCTATGTATGTAATTCATTGTGTCTGAAGGGTCGTCCTAACCCGAGAAATTGTACCTGTTGACCAACTTGGCGTCACAGACTGTGAGCACACAAAATGAGAATCCCCTGAATAGCCGTAACAGCGCATGCCAAGAGTCAGGACTATGGAGCTTATCTCATCTGTTTTGAAGATTTTATCTATTTGAGTTTTATAAAATGGATGGCTCTTTCCCAAACAACACAGGCAGGAAAGGGTTAACAGCTCAACTTAAAACCAGGAAAAGCATTCCCAACATCCTAATTCATCTTATTTTATTTCCTCTGTATCTATCCCATCAACCCTCTAGGCGTTTGTTCAACAGTACGATGAACAAGTAACGCTTTTAGGCTGTAAGATATTTCATAATAAAAAGGCAGAGAGTAAATGTGCTCAGACATCAGCCCACAAGTCCTGCCTCGTGGCCTCACCATCATCCCTAGAGCCTGAGTAGCATCTTCGAATTGAAAAGTCTATTTTAAATTTATTTCAGCACATTAATATGAGTTTCCAGTTAACGAGTGGCTTCTTCCATACTAGGAAACTATGCTCAAAAAATTCTCTCACTCTATTCTATACATTTCTGTTTAAAGGTATGCTAGCTACCCTTAGGTCTGATTCAATTTTTTTAAAGCTGCTTTTTTAATGTAAGAATCTCACATAATTTGTAGCCTTTTTAAAACCCCAAAGTTTATATATAGTAATCTTTAGCTGAAACACGTATAACTACAATGTCAAGGCATCGCAGGTTTAAAGATAAATGAAAACACTGAAGCATAATGCTACTGTGTCGTGAAGATAGTTCTAAGTCAAGGAGCTGACTCCTTTGTCCTTTAGCCAAACACTCAGGCTAAGATTTCTGTCATTCAACTATCACAAACATGACTTTTTTCAAGTTCTCAGTAATGTTAGTGGTATTTCTGACTTACTAATCACTAAAAACAAAGGGCTAATACATTAGTAATTGCATTCTTAAAAACTATTTTTTCAGAGGTTGACAGTTTACAAACAAGCCTTTAAAATTAGTTCTCAAACCCCATCCTTTCTCCCTCTTCCCATGCATTTCTGACCTGTTCCGGTGAAGAGTATTTTTGCCTGTGTTGGGTTGTGAAGGGCGGTATTTATAGAACACCTCTCCCTATCCTCCACGGAGTGGACATGAAAACATGACTCTTGGCCAGTGGAACTTCGTGCCCCAGTCCCTTGGGGTTGGCACACTAGACTGTCAGCTGTCCACTAATGGACACGCCACAGTCTTGAAGCGCAGTAACTGCTCCACATGGCCCTGGGGCTTTTTACCTGCCAGACTTCACTGCGCTGCCCCGGCACCTCCAAACTGAAACAAAGGACGAGATTTGCCAAAAAGGTAAAAAACAAAAAACAAAACAAAAAACCAAAACCAAACTCTCGCCAGGCAGCCAGGAAAATAGGAAGCGAGGGGAGGAGAGGTCCAAAAAACCAGGCTCCTTTGCCTGAGCACCGCGCAGCCGCTGCCCCTTACCCAGACGGGACAGTCATGCACCACCAGCTTGACGTTCCCGAACGCGCTGGCCTGGTACTCGGTGAAGACCGGGCGCGCGACCGTGCTGGCGGCGTTCAGCAACAAGCTACTCTCGTCCCCCGACACGAGCGGGCTCCTCCCCAGGTAGGTGCGGATGAGCCCCGACGGCCGGCTGTCCTGGTGGAACGCGTCGCCCTCGTTCCCGAGAGCCACGATGTGGATGGACCTGCGGGGCCGAGAGGGGCGCGGTGAGCGGGCGGGCGCAGCCAGGGCGCGCGGCGCGTCCCGGACCCGGACCGCGGCAGGACGGCGACGCGTACGTACATGGTAGCGGCGGGCGACGGGCGGCGGGCGGCCTCGCGGGGGCCGGGGCGACGCTCCCGCCGCAGTCAGCTCATCCCCGGCCGCGGCCCTCGCGCCTGCACCGCGCCGCTGCCGACGCGGAGCCGAGCGGGCCGGGAGCG
>NW_026587759.1:1151846-1206415 GCF_907164565.1 Psammomys obesus
GCAGCGCTGCGGATCCGCGGTCGCCGCCCCTGGCCGCCGCGCCTCCGCCCCGTCTCCGCCTCCGCCCCGCGGACACCGGGCCCCGCACGTGCCGCCCCGGAGCCCGGCGCGCAGGGGAGCGAGCTGTCCTCCGAGGTCCCCCCGGAGCCCGGGCGGCGGCCGCGGGACACAAAGGAGCGGCGGGCGCGGGGACGACGCCGGAGCCCGGGAGCTGCGCGCCGCCAATCCGCCTGCAGCAAGTTTGCTCAACTCGGAAGGCTGAAACCCGAGCCGGGAGCGGGGGAGGGGCGGCCTGGCCCCCGCCGGGCACCGGAGGAGAGCCCAGCGAGGGGTCAGCCCCCTGCCGATCCCGCGGTGGGTGCCCACACTGGCCTTCACCGAAAGTGTTACGGTTTTGTCAGTTGTCAGCGTGCGCTACCGCTGTTTTGTAAAATCGTACTTGCGAAGAAAAAAAAATAATAATAAAGGCAACATTCATGCAGCTGCAGAAAAGGTTCTTTGTTCACGCACCAATTAATTTGCGGATGTCGCTCTGGAAAGGTCATTTACTGTTGCAAGCTATATTTGGCTTACTTTAACCAAAACTGTGGAATTTGAAGTGTTGGGATTTTTATTGTGATTGTTTTGAAAAAAAGAAACTTCTAGCAGTTTGCTTGGATTTTTTTTTCAGTACACATTCCAGTTACGTTATTTAATAATTGCTCATGGAAAATAAGGATCGTGGTAATGCATGGATATTTTAGATTCTTTCTTGATGACAGGCAGGAAAGCTTGCGGATGCCCCTGAAGGGCCTCAGATATAAAACCATGAGAGACTGCTGGGCCAGAGGGGTTACTCTGGGTCTCCTCCATAAACATTAAAATTCTCACAAGCGCCTCTCACACCGTTCAAAGAGTTATTGTTTATCCTTTTACTTATTTGCTCGCATTTGAAGTTGGGCTTTTTTCTTTTCTCAGTGGGCCTGTTTTGAGAGGCAGGGGGTGTCTGAAAGGTCCTGGAAGACTGAGGTAAGCAAGAAGCCTTGGGGATGTCCACAGCTTTTTATTAGGAACCAGTATTGCTCAGCTGAAACAGTGTGCTAGTTTCTTGTCCATAGACAGGGCAGAACATGAGACATTCTCTATGTAGTTTTTTTTTTTTTTTTTTTTTTTTTAGTCCTTTTTGTCCTTTGAGATGATTCTGCCTTTGCTGCCCACACTGGTTTCTAACTTTTTGTTTTCCTTCCTCAGCCTCCCAAATAGCTGTAAGTAGAGTCATACATCAATCTGCTCAGAAGGTCACTGGTAAAAACAAAACAAAACAACCTAGTCTACACAATGAGCCCCAGAACAGAGTAACGGAGACTCTATCTCAGGTAGGTAGGTAGGTAGGTAGGTAGATGATAGATCGATACATACATAGGCAGGCAGATAGACAAATAAATGTTCCTTTGTACCCAAGTATAATTTATTGTAGTTTCTGTAAATAACCACCCCGGAAGATTCAAATATGCAATGTCACATTTCCTCTTGCATCGACAGAAAATGTATTTTCTCACCATTCCCTTCCAATGACCCACTTGTCAAACAAAAAGACCAGAGTGGATAAATAGATTTTTAAAAATATGCACAAATATGATGAACTTTAAAAAAATTTTTTTGAGATGGTTTCTCACTATATTGCCCAGGCTGGTCTAGAACCCTAGGGCTTACCAAGCAATCTTCCTATATCAGATTTCCAGAGTAGCTGAGACCGTACATGGTTAATGAATTGTGAACTGGCTTTTGTAAATGAAGGTAAACCTGTCATATCTTATACCATGGGTAAAATAAGCCACATGAACGAGGGTGTATTATATCATTCCATTTAAGAGTTACCTAAAGTAGCCAAGTTCTTAGGGATAGGCAGTAAGAGTTTCAGGGGCTGGAGCAGGCAAGGACTGTTATTATGCATATAGAGTTTCAGTTTTGGAAGATGAGAGAGTTATAGAAATCAATTGTGTAACAAAGTGCACACAGCTAATCACTAAAACATGGTTAAGGTAGTAAATTTTCTTACAATACAAAGTTGTTACTTACAATACAAAGTGTGTAAGGACTTGCAAAAAAGACACAAGATGTAACTGGGAAGTGGCAGAAAGGGACAAAGTATTCTTTTTCTCCTCTACTTTTGAGTGTTTTGACCAGTCCAGGTAGATATGGAAGATTGTAAGATATACAGGACTTACTCTATACCCTTGAGAAGCTGAGTCTGTCAGTGCCCACTAGATTCTCTCTCTCTCTCTCTCTCTCTCTCTCTCTCTCTGTGTGTGTGTGTGTGTGTGTGTGTGTGCGCGCGCACACACATATATACATATATTCTCCATATAATATACTCAGTCCTTCTGGATATGTTGGTATTGTGGTAAGTCTAACATAAGCCAGTGTGTTCAATAGCAAAGGGAGGTACATACAAAGTACAAGGATTAAAAGTTCTGCGAGTGTCTAAATCTGTGCTGTGCATGATTAGGGAGAAGTTCACAGGGGAAGTAAACAATATCTTGGGTCTTAACTGATGAGGAAAGGTTTACTGGATTTGGGGAAAGAAGTTGGAAGGGAAGAAATGAAGGAAGAACTGGATTGCTCAGGCAAATCCCATGTAAAGGTATGGAAACCTGCATTACAGGAGAAGCAAGCCATGAAGTAAGCGCTGGCTGTCAGGAAACAGAATGCTGAGGTCAGATGCAGCAACACTCTGATTATACACTGGGTGTCTCTGGTTGAGCCCCTTCTCCAAGTAAGTCTCCTGGCAGGAGTGATGACATTCTAAAGAGATGCTTTGTACCCTTCCCTTTGGCTAAGCATTTCCGGCAGGAATCTTACTGGGAAAGGGGAAAGCCTAGTGCCAGCCAGGCAAGGAACTTGTCACCAGGAAGAGATTTCACAAGTTCGTTGTAAGTCAAGCTTTCAAGAGAAACTGGAACCGAGACTGAGTTGATGGGAGAGGAGACCATACTCTGACCAGGACTGCTTACCCTTTGCCCTCTGTTTAAACCTAAACATCATGTCTGGATCCTGAACTCAGATAGTCACTGGACCTCTTTATTGAATTTCCAAGGGTTATCACAGTAAATAAACCTCCTTTATCTGTTTTTCAGTGTTTCTTGTCTGTTTACTTGGTCCACTCGACACTGGTTTCTGAGCCTATGTTGTTAGGGCTGCCAAGGCACAGGCTCTGTCCCTAACAGCTCTGGTAACAGCCTTCTCCACATGAGACATGATCTGCTTAGATGCTCACCAAACCCATTTTCACTTCCAACATAAATAATTGAATTTTCTAAACTTTCTGGATATAGGTTCAAGCCATGTGATTCATTCTTACCAGAGGCATGTAATCCTGCTGAGCTTCTGTAAAGGTGGGGAGCAATCCCTTCCCCAGACACTGTAGGCTATTGAATAGAACCCCCAGTGTCAGGTCTGGGTTACCTCTCCCAAGATCTACAGGCTATTGCCATTATTCTTAGTTACCCTCCAAAACTTGGTGATGAGACTCTGTTTTTGAAGACGCCGCACACCTGAGTGATCGGGCGTGGAGAAACTAAGCTAGTACTGACCCAGACGTTTCATTCCTACAGGGTAGCTTTCCATGCACCACTACTTTCTACGGAAGGTTCTGTGCACACTACTGGAGGAAAAAAGTCATCAACAGTCATACCTGTCTGTGAGCTCAGTGAGCTCTAAAGATGTCTGGCCTGGCAAAAAATGTTCACTGGTAAAATAGTTTTGAGAGTAAACCAGCCACTTTCTGACTGGTTTGAAAGCCCTCTGTACAAGATGGAGCCCATGCATGGTACCATTAACAAGACCAAAAACTGGAGCTTAACTAGGTTGTAGGCCCTAGAAGAGAACATAGCACTGTTATTCTGTGAAATGGACATGGCAACAAACTGCCTCTTAGTTATCTTCATACCATAGATCAGTATCTCTCTCAACACTCATCAGAGAAGCTTCTGTTTACAATAGCTGATAACACAGAGACTCACAACCAGTCAACATGAAGAGACTAAGAGCCTGGACTGCTCAGCTCTACAATCTGTATCACGCTCCTTCACCCCAAGTTCAGGGGTCATCATAGGAGAGGATCTGGAAAGGTTGTAAGAGCCAGAGGAAGTAGATGTCAGCAGCAAACATTATTTGCTGTGTGTGACAGCACAACAGTTACACACATGAACTCATAGTAGCTAGGACTGCATGCTCAAGATTTGCACAAGAACAAGCTAGTGAAAATTCCAGCATGAATGGGAGAGGGTCTCAAGCAGTCCCACTCCTGTCTGAGGAGCTATTGGAAACTGATGGCTGCTAGGGGAAAAAGAGTTGGTTTTCTTCAGGGTTGAAAGCCCTCTGTCCAAGATGGGCTCTGAGAGGCTACTCAAGATTCTAGCAAAAGTTCTAACACCTACACACATATGAGGGGGAGAGTGAAAGAACATGAAGTTGGGAAGGAGAAGGGATTCAAGAGGAGGGAAGAGGAACAGATTTGATCCAAACATATCATTATTCATGTATGAATATTAAGTATAAAAATTTAAAATACAAAACAATGAAACCTTTAAAAAATATATACATACACATACACACAAGAGAAAATATATAGAAATTGTATACGTTCTCTCCTTTCTTATATCCTTCCATCTGCCAACCTGCTGCAGCTAGGTCAACCTTGAAGCCACGTGTCTGTAGACCTTGGCACGGCAGTGTTGCGCTCGCTGTGGAGGCTCTTCACAGCATGTGCTGTACTGTGATATGAGTAGGAATACATCTTTCTTGAGTTTAGCCAGACATTTTGAGGTCAATTGTTACAGAAGCTAATTTTACTTTTCACGGCTAACAGAATGTCACAGATGGTCCCTTTCCTGACTTCTTAAAGATACTTTCTGTAATTAACACCACATTTTAGTTGTTATTTATCTTTTACTTAAAATTTTTATTTAGTGTATCTATTTGTAGTTTTTTTATTAGTAACTTTTAAAATATGACATTTAAAAGAATTGAAACAAATTGTAACACATTAGATTATCATGTACCATCTTCTCCCCCCCCCCCCCAACACACACATATGGGGATGGCGGAACAGATAGAGAGAGAAAAAATAAATCAATGTAAAAAAAAAAAACTTTATAACTAATAAGATCTGGGGTTGGGGGGGATCCTTAACATAGGATATGGTTTTTGTGTGTATGTATGTCTTGTTTTGTGTGTGTGTGTGTGTGTGTGTGTGTGTGTGTGTGTGTGTGTGTGTGTTTTAAGACAGGTTTTTCTGTGCAGCCTTGGCTGTCCTGGACTCACTTTGTAGACCAGGATGGCCTCAAACTCACAGAGATGTGCCTGCCTCTGCCTAATGAGTGCTGGGAGTAAAGGCGTGGGCCACCACCCAGCTATAGCAAATGTTCTTAGAGAACACTGCTTTAGCTATGAATGTATACCCACTTAAACAGTTACAGCCATTTATTTATTTTGGGAGGAGGGCTCCCGCAGTCTCACATGTGGGTGTCAGAGGACAGCTTGCAGCAGCTGATGCTCTCCCTCCATCATGAGGGCCCTGGGAGGTCCAACCTGGTCTGCCAGGCGTGGCAGTAAGCACCTTTACCCTCTGAGACATCTCAGTGGCCCTGTGTCCACTTTTGTTGACATTAACTTTGCCTTGAGTATGTGTTACAATTCATAATGAGAGTCTGAATTGTTTATATTTAACTAAACATTTAAAAACTAATTTCCAAACATAAATAGGCAAGATCCCAGACTATCTCCAACATGTGTAAATGATCATGCACTCAAACTGATACTTGGATGAAAAGTCTCTGGTAATGAAAGCTAAAAAAGACTCTTCAGAGCTTCCTGAAAAATTAAAGTCAGAAGGCAACATAATACCGGAGAAGTAGTTTTCTTGTTGCCAAGATAAAACTATCTGAAATAATATATTGACTACAAATCAGGGGGTGCGGTGAGAGACAAACCCTGAATTCCCTTGTCAGCAAAGACTCCAAAATGTGCACAGAAAGTTTTGCTAAACACAGTCACCAGTATTAGAGCAGCAGGCAGGAAGCTCCAGGCTAAACGGAAAGCTGATGTTTCTAATATTTTCCACTTTGTAATGTTTGGTAGGTTCTGTTGCACTGTGGTATTTACTAGATTGTGTTTCAATAATAAAATACATCTTTCACGTGTGTGATCTTAAGAGAAATCTCTAGTAAAGTAAGTATATTTTCTTCCATATCCTTCAAAAATGGTTTTTCAAAAGTAAAAGCTAAGTTTTATTCCATGTTTTTGCAAACATTGATGGATACATGGGAATGTTTACCTTTTTATTTGTTTTTTGAGACAAGGTCTCACTCTGTAGCCCAGGCTGGCCTCAGACTCATGGCAGCGCTTCTGCCTCTGCACCTTGAGTGCTGGGATTAGTGAAGGAGCCAGCATGCCTTATGGACTATTTTTGACTAAGATGATTTGTTTTTGACATGAGGATGAGCCACAAACAAAGGAGAAAGCAAGCACATGAGGTTTATTCCCAGAATGCCCCATAGGCAATTATTCTAGCAAAACAGCTTAAGCCTGAACATGTAACATGAGAGGATGTTATCAGTGTGGTTAATTTTATGTAAAAAACAAAACAAAACAAAAAAAAAAAAAACCTGATTTGTTTATAACTGTTAGGACTCAATCTTCTTCAAGATCCAGCTATGCCACTCTAGGGCACATACCCAAAGGGCACATACTGCAAGGATACTTGTTTAACTATGCTCATTGCTGCTCTAGTCATAACAGCCAGAAACTGGAAACAACATAGATGTCCCTAAACAGAAGGACTGATAAGCAAAATTTACACAATGGAGTATTACTCAGCTGTTGAACAAGAAATAAATGGTATCATGAAATTTTCAGGCAAATGAACTAGAAAAAAATATCCTAAATTATATTTGAAAATTAAGTATTAAGTAAATGACAGCAAACCAACAATTTGTAACCCCACTACCCCCAGAGAGGTTAGATACAGAGGAAGGGACTGAAGGGATACATGGATTTCCATTGGAGGAAGAAGTAGAAGAGATTTTATGGGTGTTCTAGGGGCAGACAGGGACAGGAGCAGGCATGTCAGGTGGAAAGGGTGAGATGAGCCGCGGCTGAAGGAGGGAATGCAGGGAGAGTCAGTAGGAGCTGAGGGGAGTTTGGGGGATGATATGGAAACCCACTGCAGTGGAAAATTCCTAAAATCTATGAAGGTGATCCTAGTGAGGTCTCTTAATAATGAGGAACACTGAGACTCAGCTGAGTATTTCTTGTCACTAAACAAGGTGTCCAGAGGAAGACTGAGTTTCATTCCATTGAAGTGTTGGCCTAGGGAAATCCCCATACAACCTAGGCTGTTGGTGAGAAAATAGGCTGCACTCCACAAACTGAAAGCAGCCTCATTGCTGAGAACATGGGGAAGCTGAGCTGGTGACTGCACAGAGCCTTCACTCCTAAGTAACAGTCATTGGTGTGCAGGCCACCAAAGGAGAAACATAAACACCAACCCAGCCACAGAGCCTTCGGCCTACAAACCTCTGATCTGTCTTCACTGCAAGATAAGCTAGAGGAAAGGGGGCACAAAGCTTGTGGGAGTGACCAGCCAATGTCTGGTTTGACGTGAGGCCCGCTCCACAAGACATAACCCATAGCTGACACTGTGTGGGCGACCAAGAACCAGAGACTAGAGAGCCCAGAGACCTAGGGTAAAGCCAAACACTACTGCTCTAAAAAAAAAATCAATAAAATGACTCCTAATGATATTCTGCTATAGTCCTATTTTAGTACCTTATATTCAGTCATCGTCAGAGAAGTTTCCTCCTGCAGTCGATGGGAACAAATGCAAAGACCCACCAGACACTGCGCACAGACAGAGTGTCCTCAGAATACACACCTCACACCTTTAAATAGGATGTCTCCATCAAATCCCTCCCCTCAGAGCTCGGGAAACCTGGCAGAAGAGAAGACAAAAAGAGCCAGTGGGATGGAGGACACCAGAACAAAGCCCTCTGAATCAACTAAGCAAGGCGCATATGAACTCACAGAGACTAAAACAGCAAGCGGGTCACCTACATGGGTCTAAGCCAGCTTCTCTGTGTATGTACCGTATCTGTCAGCTTAGTATTTTTATGAAACTCCTGGCTGTGAGAATGAACGGGTCTCTTACTCTTAGGCTTGTTCTTGGGACTCTTTTCCTTCTGCTGCGTTGCTTTGTCCAGCCACCATGTGATGCTTTATCTTGTTATATTTTGTTTTGTCGTGTTTGGTTGTTATCTCTTAGAAGCCACTTCTTTTCTAATGAGAAACAGAAAGGGAGTGGATCTGAGGAGAGGCGAGTTGGGAAGAAACTGGGAGGAGTAGAGGGAAAAGAAACTGTAATCAGAATATACTAAATAAAGTATCTATTTTCAATAGAAGGGGAAAATGTATAAAAAATGATCTTTTTCACTATAAAACACTATACACATACAAGAGTACAGAAAATGTCTGCATATAATTTAGCACATAAAAAATAAACATATAAAAAAGCTTCTAGATAGAAAACAGAGCACTAGCCAGTTACAGTGGCGCTCGCCTGTAGTCCCAGCACTTAGGGAGGCAGAAGCAGGTGGATCTCTATGAGTTCAAGGCCAGCCTGGTCGACAAGTGAGTTCAGGACAGCCAAGGCTACAGAGAAACCCTGTCTCAAAAAGCAGAAACAAAAACAAAACAACTTAAGAAAGCAGAACACCATCAGGGTTTAATCTAGGCTGAATGTTTAAACACACATGTACACACACACACATACACACGTACACACACACACACACACACACACACACATGCACGCACACACCTCTGCACACTTGGTCCCTCCCCGAAGTGGGTGAGAGAATAAAGAGCTTGAATTTGTGATGATTGTTTATTTCCCCTTATAGTTTAGCGTGTTTGGGCTGCTTTCCTTCTGGTTTCTCAGTGATGGAAGTGTGCTCACGATGTACACACTCCCCTTTGCTCGTTGTTATTGGAAGTTTCGGCCACACCGTCAGCGCTGTGGTTTGCTCCTTCCATTGCTGAGCAGCAGCGACTGAGATATTTGTGGCCCTACCTCCCTCCCTCTTCAGGTGGACATGAGCTATTTCTAGCTTTGCCCTGCTCTAAACAATCTTGTCAGGACCCTTTTTCTTTAAATATGTATTTGTAAGTCTGCTAAATCACAGATTATGTGTAAGTCCCGCTTTGGTAGGTAATACTCAACTGATTTCAAGCATGATTGTAACCACTCCCTGGAGCATGCGCCAGGAGAATTCTCCCCCTTATTCTTCAAATACTTAAATTATGTATTGTATGCCTGGAGCTACACTGTGTGCATTACAAATAATGACTTATCTAATTTTCACAACCCCTGGAGTAGAGTCTGTTACTATCTAATTTACAGGAAAGAATACCAAGGCACAGAGAAGTAGCATAAGCAGTGGGTGAAGATGCTGAGATCCCAGCTCAGCTGATGGGCAGAGTCTGGGTACTAACCCGCAATGCTAAGTGGATGCCTGGAAATACTTTCCTTCACTATCCAAAGTGTATTTATTTGTTTTTATTTTATGTATATGTGCTTTGTGTGTTTATATGTTTGTGCATCCTATGTCTGTCCACAGAGATTAGAAAAGGGCATGAATCTCTTGGAACGGAGCCACAGAAGCTTGTAAGTCACTATGTAGGACTGGAAGCTGAGCTTGGGTCATCTGGAAGAGCAGCCAGTGCTCTTAATCAGCTAGCCATCTCTCTAGCCCCACTTTCCTTCACGTAAAAAATGTCTGTGATTTTTTAACCCATCAAATCACATACTTTCCCATAAACATTTTCCAAATAGATTTTTCAGTGGACACTGAAGGTCTATATGAAAAATGCTTCAATGCGGGCCAGAGAGCTAACGAGGCTAGTAGAGGAGCTTGCCACTAAGAGTGACGTTCCATTCCTAGGACCCAGCAAGGGAAGGAGGGAACCAGCTCTTTCACGCTGTCCTCTGCTTTCATATGAGCCCCGACACATGTGTCCTCCACAGCAAATAAATCAATACGATAAAAGTGAAACTGAGCAGCGCATTCTGGTTGGTTTGCTGGAACACCAAGCCACATCAGCAAGATGGAAATAACCGAACTGTGCAACCATTGGTGGAACTGAAAAATAAATGTCACATTAGAATGCTAGCTAACAAAGCAGCTCTTCCACTGAAAGCACACATCTGTGAGAACTCTTTCAGATAAACTGAAGGTCATCAGACATCAGCTGTATCACTGTGTCAGCCGAGAGCTACAAACCAATCATACATATTCAGGTGTTCTTCCTGTAAGAATATTTTAAGGACACATGTTCTCTCCCTCTCTCCCTCCCTTTCTCTCTCTCTCTCTCTCTCTCGTGTGTGTGTGTGTGTGTGTGTGTGTGTGTGTGTGTGTGTGTGTGTGCTTATATCATACTATCTACTTCTGTTTCTGAGACAGGGTCTCATACACCCCAGGCTGGCCTCAAACTTATTATGTAGCTGAGAATGACCTTACACTCCTGGCCCTCGTCTACCTCCCAAATGCTAAGATTATAGGCATGCACCACCATGCCCAGCTTATACAGTATTGGGGATCAAACTCAGAGTTTTACATATGCTAGGAAAGCACTCTACCAACTGAGCGACATCAGGATCCCTGTATTAATATGTTTTATTCAAAATATCATTTACAATTGTCTCATCTATTGAATCTTTTCTCTTTCAGCATGTTTTATTGTAGTCATAATGCTCTGACAGTAATGTATGCATGTGATTTATAAAGCTCTCAGGAGGTTGTTTAAAATTCCATTCTTGTGGAATGTTCAGTCAAAACCCATGGAGTCTACCAGCTGATCCCTTCAACTGTGCTCTAGAGCAAACTCAAAAGGACACACAATGAAGCTACACCCTCCCGGAAGCTGATCAGAGGACTGGGGCTGCTATTCAGGTGGAAGAAAGTGAGAAACAGGAAAAGAGAGAGGGGAAGCTAACACAGATAAACTGCAGACCTTCTGGCCTAGAATTTCAGCCTCTGGGGGAGAAATGTATTCACCCAGTTTTAACTAATCTAATGAGAGATAATATTTACATACAAAATCAAGAGAGTAGCCACCCAGCCCACAATCAGAGCTTGCAAGCAGCTCACTGGGCACAGTAACTTTACCGAGGTCAGACTTCAGCGTACGGAAGAGTGATTTTACTCATTACATCACATGGGTGATCCTACAGTAGAGGCCTATGGCAGCATTTTGTTTCTGCATTGTGGGTTTCTCCCAAATGGCAACATTTGCACTTTCAACTGTGCTGTGTGTAGAAGCCACAGGAAAATTCAGTTGTCACATGCAAATCCAGGCACCCCGCCCCCTTCAGAAAAGATCTGGCAAAGTTGTGCCTTTCTTTTTGAACATCTGTTATCTACCTATGTCTAGCACAGTGGCTAGTGTTTTTCAAAGAACTATTCTATTTTAGTTAAAAAATGTTAAATAAATAACAAAACATAAGTTCCTTTGAATTAGAGCTCCCAGTATTTTCCAAAGCGTTCAACTTCAAAAAAATCTGGTATTGCAGCCTTTAAGATGCTTTCTCTGTTATTTGGCCATTGAGAAGTTGAAAACCCCTTCCCTACTAGAAAATATAATTTCCAGGGATGTGTCTAAGTAAGTACAGGTATGGTTATCAGGCCCCAGTGATGGAGTTCATAATATTTTAATTTGTACCCATGAAGAAACATGAGATGTCATCTATAAGTGACATGAAATGTTGCCAAAGCCTTTTTTGAAAGCTCTAATGCACTCCAAATAGATATTTTCACCCTCACTATCCTCGCTGGTACGGTGACTGCACCAACCAACCACTTGACATTTTCAACGGCAGCTTCTCTCAGCACGGGCCCTTCTGTGGCCCCTCTAACTGACTTCTAAGGGAATTCTAGTCTCCGCTGTAGTGGTCCCATGGGAGGCAGACTTCACAGCCATGCTTGGAGCTGTTCTCTTCCTCTCATTCAAAACCAGCATAACCCAGTCCACCCTTTGCGCCCTGACACAACGCTTCTGAGGGTTATTTTTCTCAATTTGTGTTTTATTTTTTCATTTCTGAGTCCACAGTCCTGCTCGTAGTTAAGAACTGAATTTCACAGTGGCTAGCAATTGAAACTTCTTCATGTTTTTCTTTCTGAGACCCCAGCTGATGCCACTAAATATTAAGTTGGCAGAGGCATTTCAAAACTTCGGCTAGGCTTGATAGGGGTTTAGGAGTTTAAGGGCAGCCTTGTCTACAAAGGAAAACCAAGTCTGGACTGGGTTACATGAGGGCCTGTATCTAAAGAAGAAGAAAATGAAAGCAAACAAAACAAACAAACAAAATGCCCAGTAATATATATTATTTTAAAGATTTATTTATTTTACATATATGAGTCCTCTATCTGCATGTACACCTGCATACCAGAAGAAGCCATCAGGTCCCACTATAGATGGTTGTGGGCCACTGTGTGGTTGTGGGAATTGAACTCAGGGCTTCTGGAAGAGCAGAAAATGCTCTTAACTGCTGAGCCATCTCTCTAGCCCCCTCCAGTAATATATCTTAATGACTGCTGTTTGCTTCACCTCTGTATTGTTTGTTGCCTTCTTTGATGATCCCCTCAGGCCTGGTCTTAGTGATACTGGCCTTCTTTTCCTATTCAAAAGCTCTCTTAAAATTTTTACAAACTGCGGACTAGAGAGGTGGTTCAATGGTTACGAGCACTGGTTGCTCTACCAGATGACCAGGTTCAATTCCCAGTACCTCCATGGCATTCAAGAGCTGTCTATGGCTACAATATTGGGGTGGGTGGAGTAATCTGGCCTCTTCTGGCCTCCATAGGAACTGCACACACATTGGGTATAAATATACATGCATTCATGCACATAAAATAAAAATAAAATTTTAAAATCTTTTAATAAATAAATACAATTTTTAAACTAATCTTGAACTTTGTTATTAAATTTTATTGATATTTTCTCACCAAATAAAAACATCTGGATTTGGATAATTTTTTTTTCTAGCTATACAACTAGTTTCTTTTTCTAAGGTAGGATGATTCTGATCCATTCCTCAACAGGAAACAGTCCAGATCAGAGCCTCTGCTGTTTCTGCTAAGGAAGGGCTTGCTAGAAGTTCTCCTTCAAGACATTCTCATGTTACATGAGCCCCTGCCTGTTTTAGGACCATGTGCCACTCTGTGTTGAAAGATAACACAACTTTTTCTGTGAAGTGGTAAATATAGACAGCCCCCCCCCCCCAAAAAAAAAAGTGCTTCTCGACTGAGCCCAGTAGCAAGCAGAGATTTTTGAAACTTTTCCATGGAAGCATCCCCCTCTGGAGACCTGAACAGATTCTCCAACACTCCCAAGGCTAAGCTGCAACAAACACAGGATGCTGCAAGCACAAACATACTCCAAGTCTCCTTGAGTCTTTCGCCTTTGAGTCAAGGACAGCCTTGGCTACATGGGGGAAACCAAGGCGAGACTGGGTTACATAAGTGCCTGTATCCAAAAAAGAAGAAAATGAAGGCAAAACAAAATAAATCCTTACCAACCTAATGTAAAAATAAGCCTAGAGAGATAGTTTGGTTTGAGAGCATTGGCCGCTCTCGGAGAGAACCCAGGTTCAGTTTGCTGCACCTCCATGGTGCTTACAAACACCTGCAATTTGAAGGATACAGGGGGCCTGAGGAATTCTTACCTCTGTGGGCACCAGGCTAAATAAAACTAGCGTTAGGTCAGCAGCAGGTGCAGCTAAAGGTGCTGGGTTTGCTATGAGTTCTCTTTCATGTACTCTGGTTTGCTATTATGGAATCCAGCAAACTGTAAGGCAATCTGTTGAACTCAAGGAGGCCAGAAACCCTTTTGCATCAGGTGAAGTCTAGCAAGAAATGGTACTTTTGTTAAACTGGCTAACAAGAAGCTAACTTTTTGTGGGTGAGCCATATCAAAATGATCATTGGTAATTACTGTCAGAAATGCTGGAGAAATGTTTCTTCACAGATGTCACCTAACTTTAGAGCTGCAGAGAAGTCTTCTGAGCCATAGATATGCTGAAATATGCAACCACAGTGAGATGCAAACAAAACAGGCTTTAGAAAGTGGAGTTTATTTTGCTTCCTGCTGTGTCAGTAAGCATTTCAGAAATGCTACCCATCTCTTAACAAGAGCTAGAGATTGTCTAGAGCACTGGTTCTCTACCCTCCTACTGCTGTGACCTCATGTTGTGGTGACCCCAACTATAAAATCGTTTTCGTTTCACAAGTGTAACTTTTCTACTGTTATGAATCTGATATGCAGGGTATCTATATGTTACCCCCAGAGGGGTCACAACCCACAGGTTGAGAAACACTTATCTAGAGTCACTAACTAACTTCATGTTGGACTCTTGGTTTAGGAGGCACGTCCAGGCCAGTGCATTTTATTAATGCACAATGCTCTAATGCGTTACTCCGTTCTTTTATATTAACTCCGATTATAACAATATGTTGCTAACAATCCCTTTCATGGCATCCGGGATTTTTATTGCTGAAAGTCAAATTGATTTAAATGAAGTTGCTGTTCTAAGCAACCAGGCTAGAAATGTCATGGGGAGAAGCCAGATGGCTGACAGGCTGACAGCATGACAGGCTGACAGAATGACATTGCCCCAGTTAACTCACTTTTTCCAAAGCTCATTTCTCTGTGTTGCAAGTCCACAAACTTCATGTTTGTAAAGATGCCACAAACTGATCACACTATGGGGCTGAGGCCGTGCTGCCTCTGGGCACAAGAGGATACTGTGTAATCCATTATCCTCATCTAACAGTCAGAAGGGCTAACAACTTCTATGAGTCCAGCATTTCTCTTGCTATTGTCTTCAGTTCAGCAAACCTTTATTAAGCACCTAGGTACATGTTAGTTTGATCCTTGGAATATTTTGAGTATTAAAACATCTTAGCTACATTTGTAGCATCATTGAATTGTAATAGAAACACTGTTTTCAGAGCAAATTTCCTTAAGCCAATGTTTTCTTTGACCAATTTTTTGAAGTTTTCTCTTCTGACATCAGGTTGAGCCTGATGTTGGAAAGACTGCGGAACTGCCTGACAGCATTAGACAAGAGGATCTTCCAGTATTCAGGGTCACAAATCCATTCTCTGTTTCTCTCAAGGAATCCATACTTCTGAATGGGTATCAGGTGATAAAATGCTGTGTTGGTGTTGGTCTGGTGCTATCTATTCTAGTATTAACTGCTCCCCCACCCACCTGAGGTCTGCTTGCTGTTTTTTACAAGCAGACACTCACTACCCCAAATGAAAATTGCCTCTCTGTTTGACCAATAAAAAGCCAGCACACCTGGGCAAGGTGGATGGAGTAAGTGTGGCCAAGGCTTGAGGACAGGAGAGGAAATGGAAGTGGGAAAAGGTGGAGGAGAAAGGACAAAGTAGAGTTGCCATGGGATAGGAAAAAAAAACCCACATGGGCCGGGAGGAAGGACTCTGAGAATGGCGTGGAAAGGAATAGCCCAGATGAAGAATATAAGCAAGTATTTTGGGATTATGGATGGAAAGTAGTCCAGATAAAAATGGTTAAAGCAGATGGCATGGGATGGGGGCTGGGAGATAATGAGATAGTCTAGGTGGAATTATCTGCCCAGCTCAAGGCAAATCTAAAATCCAACAGGTGTCTGTATTGATCATGAGAATGGTTAGATAATACTGCCATAATAATTATAGGCCAAATAATACGAATTATTAGCATCTACTTTTAAAATTGCCACAACATATTAGATTCTCATATTAAGGAGTAACATAAACATTTAGGATCTTTTAGGATCCTTTTTAGCAAATCTGGGCAAATAGGTCACCAAATACTGCCCATTACTTAGTATCAAGGTGTTCCTAATCCAAACACTTGAAATTATAGACAGTTGACCCTAGCATGCCACATTTTCTCATATTCTCATGTAACTTACCCATCTATAGATTTGGTCATCTGGGTCAACCCATGCTTTTGTGTGCTTTTGTTTGAGCCAGATGGAGAAATCAGACCTTTCTTCTGTTCTCCTGAAGTACTTCTGTTCTTTCCAAATCCAAAATTTATCACATACTTTCCCCTATTGCCCTCAGCTAGGCACCTCCTCCTCAGTCAAGCCACCATCCTTGGCATATATAGTGTTCCTTACGTGCCCAATATCTGCCTCTCTCTCTTGCTCAAACTCAGATGTGTTCATAGTCTCAGTGATCTCTATACCCACTGAAAATCCCTTTTCGCATCTAAGACCCTTTATCTTTGGTGACCTTCACCACCTTTCTGCTTCATCTGCGCATGCCAGACCTCACTGTTACCATCTGCAGCAGCTCCGCATCTGTAATACACATTTTTTTAGGAAGTTGTCATGCTCTGTTTAAGCCAAGAAGCTATTATAAAGATGGGGTTGCCTACTCTCCCTTTAGACCCAAACATGTTTACCTTAAAATGTCCCCCAAGACTGGAGATGTCCTCCACACCTGGGGCTGGTATGCATCGCCTCCCTTAGCCTGTGAAAGGGAAACGGACAGCTGAAAAATAGCACAGTACTGAACGTACCATTTCCTTGAGGACAGAGGCGAGTAAGCTGAGTTTTTTAATTATATCTGAATATAAATGCATGTGTCCTGGAGCATAGCTGGGAGGGAAATGACTTGAAGGCTCCTTCCCAAAGCAAAAGCCTTGACTACTGCTATTCCATGACATAAAGATGTATGTGAGGGAAAGGCTAATTCCAAGTCTCCCCGGGAGAAGACATTCTGGGAAGCTCTTTGTGGATCAGAGGCCCTGACTGACAGTTTTATTTTCAGTTTCCCCAGACCACTTTGGCTGGATGGTGTCCATGTCTGATCTGATGTTTGACTATTTATTTCCTGCTTGCTACTTTTTGCTGCTTGCTGTATCCTTAATAAACTCACTTGTAGGGCTGGAGATTTGGTTCAGTGGTTAAGAGTGCCGTCTGCTCTTCCAAAGGGACTTGGGTTCAATTCCCAGCACCCACATGGCAGCTCACAACTGTCTGTAACGGAAATTCCTTCACAATAATGCACATAAAATAAAAATTAAATAAATTATTTTTTTAAAAAATAAATAAACTCACTTGTTCAAAACCAAAAGCACAGTAGGGAGGATCATTCTTCGCATAGACAGTTAAGACAGCAGCATATTCAGATACTTGATACCCTGGACAAGCAGCCTCTAGCCATCCGTATTCACCATCACTCACGAGCTCCCTGCTCGCATCCTCACAAGATGCCTGAACTCTGGGCTTTTCTTTTCTCTCCATCTTAACTAGCCTTTGTTTTTCTTTCCTTCTCTATGCATCAATGAGGTAGAAAGCGAAAGGTTATCTTGAAGTTCCATGTCTCTTCAGGTAATATCTGTGTGTACTCTTATTCATTCAGGAGAGCTTTTAGCCTAAAGAAAATAAGGGACCATCAGGCTCTGTCATTCATCAGTCTAAGCAAAGGTCTAGGGACTTGAAGAATGTCATCATGAAAGTGAAGAGAAAACAGCCTGAAGAGCTTGGTGGGGGTGGGGGGGAGAGTCTTTATCAGCTATACGTCTAATGAGGTGTTAGTATCTAAAATACACAAAGAATGCAAAAAGTAAACAACAAGAAAATGACTCAAGTAAAAAATTGTGCATAGAACTAAAGAAGAAATAAAAATAGCCAAAAAACATTTTTTTTTAAAATTCTTTAACATTCTTAGCCTTCGGGAGGATGCAAATTAAAAGGTTTGGTCTTACTCTAGTGGGAATGGCCAAGATTGGTAAAACAAGTAATAACAAAAGTGGGTTGGATGGGGAGTGGGGGAAGTGCGGATGGAAGTGAAAACAGGCACAACCATGATGGAGATCAGTGTGCACTTTCCGCAGAAAGCTAAAAACAGATTTGCTCTAACACCCAGAGTCTCAAAGGACTCTGTATTATACCGGACGCTTGCGCATCCATGTTCATTGCTACTAGGTTCACAATAGCCTGAAATGGCAATGGCCTAGATTCCATCACCAGATGATTGAAGACGGAAAACATGGTTCATGCAAACAACTGATTATATTACTCAGCTTTTAGGAAAAATAATATTTGCAGGTAAATGGCTGGAGCTGGAAGTAATCATTCTTAATGAGGCCACTTAGACCCAGAAAGACCATATGTTGAATGTTGATGTTAGCTTTAAATTTTTAGATGTGTGTGTTTACACTGGAGTCCTCACAGAAGAGAGGAAACTAATTAGGGGCTGAGGGATATTTCGAGGAAAGGCGGAGAAGCAAAGAGGAGGAATAGAATGGGGAGGGTTCAGTAGGCGATCAGGGAAGAGAAGGTCTATGTGGGCTAATAACTAACACTACAAATTTCTGGAAATGCCATATGGACATTCACTACTGTAGTGTCTTCCTATAATACACACACATATGCATACATAAAAGAAGTCCAAATCTGGTACCCTGTATCAGGAATACATGCCCTCCCTAGACACCGTAGGGTATCGAGTTAAAAGCCCAATGCCAGGTGAGAGTTACTTCTTTTCAAGTTGTTGTTTAGTGGAATCTCATAGGCCACCTTCCCAAGCATTACAGGCTATTGCCAACATTCTTGTTTATTTACCTTCCCGAACTTGACATTAAGACCCCATTGCTGAAGACATACCTGAGTCATAAGACATGGAGAAACAAGCCTGTACTGACCTGCAACTTCATCTCTATCAACTAGCTTTCACAATTCTAGAAATTTCTCTCTCTACTACCAGGGTAGAAAAGTCATCAACTCTTTCGCCTAGTTGTGAACCTGATGAGCTACAACAACAACTGGTTTGGCATGCTCGTCAGCGAAACAGTGACATGAATGTTATGGGAGTAATCAACCACTTTCTGGTTATATTTAAAGCTACACAAGATTGAACACACGCCTTCCACATTAACTACACCCAGAGCCTTCGGCGAGCTAGGTCAGAGGCTCGGCTCGGGTAGAGAAGATAGTGCTGTTAGGTGGGCATGGAAATAAGTGGTCCTGTAAGTTCTCATCTTGACACCCATAGATCAGCATATCTCTCAGCCCTCATCAGAGAAGCTTCCTTCTTTTCCCAGCAGATGATAATACAATGACTCACAACAGGGCAACATGCAGAGACTGTGAGGCGTTCAGCTCTAAAATCTGTTTCACACTCCTTCCTGTACGATTCAGGGATCATTTTGGAAGATAAGATGGAGAGATTGTAAGAGCCAGAGGAAGTCGATATCCACAGCAAACAGTATTCTTGTGCTGTAACACGGTAGGGGCACACGTGAACCCATAGGAGCTGGAACTGTGTGCACAAGACTTGTACCAGATCAAGCTGGTTAAGCATGTCAGCATGGATGGCAGCAGATCATAAAGTTCCACCTCTGTCTGAGGAGCTTTTAGCAACTGATGGCTGCTAGGGGAGGGAAAGTCAGTCTTCTTCAGAGACATAGTTCCTGAGCGCTACCCATGTTCCAAGAGATGGTCCCATACCCACGTATGTACAGACAACACTAACTGGGCTCGGGAGATATGAGAAGAGTGTATAAGTAACTTTTATTCTGATATAATTGTCTTCTAGGAAGCTTACTGCCTTGTCTGCTAACCTAGGCCTAGTCCTGGAAGCTTCTAACCTCTGTACAATTTAATCTAGGCCTAGAATGTTTTTAACTTCTGAGACTTACATTAAATGAACTCACCCTTTCTAGATTTTTCTAAACTCTGGCTGGCTGGGTTCACCTCAGCTCTTCTGACTCAAATGCCTCTCTAAGCTGACTGACTTAAACTGGCTTCTCTCAGATACTGGTTGAATTGCTCTGCTTGGCCCCAAACTAACTCTAGCAATCTCTTCTAATCTTCTCATTCTCATTCTCTGGCTTGTTCAGTCTTTACCTGTGTCTAGCTTGTTTTCTCTTCAACCTGTATCTGTAAAACTCTCCTGGTAAAACTGCTTCTTCTCTGTACTGTTCTCTCTTGAGTCTCCTCTCTTTTCTCTCTGTTCTCCTTAGAGATGGGCATATCCTATTCTGTCAAATTCCTCTTTGACTCACCACTTTGCATAAATAGACATTTGTGCTTTCAAACATTGGTGCTTCCTTCTACAAACTAGCCTTACCTACATTGTTTAGGATTAAAGGCGTGTGCTTAAGGTATGTCTGTATTGCAGCCAGAGTAGCCGTGTTGCTGAATTAAAATCCCTCTACAGAAGAGAAAGGGAAAAAGAGAAGAAAGGAGGAGGAGAGGGAGGGAGGGAGAGAGACCAAGAATATGAAGTTGGGAGAGTAGGTTATAAGTGAATAATTGGAGGGGAGGAAAGGAACACATTTCCAAACACAGTAAAATAATAAACAAAAATTAGTAGTTTTATATTTAATTTTATTTTGCTATGCTAGGGGTCGAACGGGAGCCTCACCAGTGCTAAAAACACGTTCTACCACAGCTACACCCCCCAGCCAACAAGTGCTTTTTAAATAATAAAGCTAATTTTTAATGAGGAATTAAGTTCATGCAGATGGTGCTGTATAATGAATGCTGAGGAAATAAATGAAGTATGTAATATAACAGCACAGTACTTAGTGTCCTACAGTGGGGTTCTCTATCGAGAAACAGCGATTGGGGATGAACACGTTCAAAAGGCAAACACCAGGCAGCCTTGGTGCTTATTTTCTTTCTTCCCCCTCTGCAGCTGGAGAAGACCTTTGCCAGTCAGTGAAAGGCCTGGTCTCTCCAAGAGGTATCCCAAGACTGTGCAGCAAGAAGTGTCCTGCACTGGAGTGCTTTGAGATGGGATTCTTATTCTCAAGAGGAGAACAAACCCATGGCTTAGTGGACAAAAATGTTTGTTTCTAAGCTAATGACCCGAGTTTCATCCCAGGTACCAACAATGTGAAAAGAAAAAAGTGACTGCCACAAGCTGTCTTCACCTCCACACGCATTCACTGTGGCATGCATGACACACACACACACACACACACACACACACACACGTAAACAAATACATGAAAGTACTTTTAAGTTATCTGTAAAAGGTGATATTGTGAGTACTTCAATCTAATCTTGCCTTTTTCCTGAACATTACTGAATTACAAATCTAGCTTTTCTCTGCTGTGTTTGCATCGACGTGTAAAAGCACATGTCAGACTGTGAATGTTACAATTGTCCAAAGCATACAGCTCAACTTTCACGAAAAAGCACTTTCTCAGTCTGAAAATATTTACTCACATTGACCTGACTCATGGGAATCTTCTAACATATTTTCAAGCAAACAAACATACAAAAAAAGCTCTTACTATTTTTATGAAATTAATTACAGATTTGGGGAGGAGAATCTAGTTTATAAATACTTTTTCTGGCAGCTGGCCCAGTATTATTTTCTCTCTACACAGAAAATGCCTGGCCCACAAGGGAGCATCCCACATTTTGACTTAATTCAATTGGAATGAAGCTCGTTGCTAAATGATTAATGCTGCCAAAACAGCAATGTTTTGTCATATTTTGTTTAGTTATTAAAAATAACGGGGTAACATTTTTATTAAAATACAGAAATTATTTTTGTTAGCACAGCTAGTAACTGATTTATTCTCCCATATAATTTATTCTTTTTAGCCTAAAGTTTGCAAAACCTTTGAGGAAGCAGCCACTTGTGGTACTATGTTAAGTCTTTCAAGCTCACAGGGTTTATTTACTAACAAGGAGATAAGGATTTTCTTGCCTCCCTAGTCACCTGCCTGTGAAGGCAAGAGACTGACCAAGTCAAAAGATTATTGCAGTTGCCACATGTTTCTGTTTTGTCAAGATGCTAAGTGACCTGGGAGTTACTGTTCTGGAATTACCAACCTCAGAGTTAGAAAGAACTTTAAACATTGCAAGTTTCATTGTGCTGTAACATTTGGAGTAGTTAACACAAGGTCACAGTCTAAGAAAAGTATGGATTAATATGTTCAGTCAATGAATGGCTTTTACTACAATTGACTTTTGTAATATGAAATACTATCAGTAAAACACGATTTTTAATAAGTTACATTTTTGAAGGTTACTGTAACATGGCATCCAAATGAACAAAATGTATAAAATCCATTTTTAAAAAGATATAATATAATTTTGTCAGTTGACTTTAGTTCTCTGAAAGACAAATCAGTGTTCTTTTATCAGTTGTGCTGGTAACAGCATGCTAACAAGAAGCTAAGAAGCATTTTATGAGATTGTAGTGTCTATGGTAACAGCAATTCGTAATTAAAACATGCAAATGGAAAACAATTGGTAATATTTAAGACACTGATTAATTAAATTACCAGGAATTGCAATACTATTTACACTTTCCCTTTTTTTTTTTGTTTTGTTTTGTTTTGTTTTCAGACAGGGTTTCTCTGTAGCCCTGGCTGTCCTGGACTCACTTTGTAGACCAGGCTGGCCTTGTACTCACAAAGATCTGGCTGCTTCTGCCTCCCGAGTGCTGGTTTTAAAGGAATGTGCCACCACGTCCGGCCTATTTACACTTTCAATAAAACTTAATACATTTATATCTCATGCTTTATTTTTAAAAGTTCTTGTGGTATGGCTTCTCTATGAAACATAAGTAACTAGAATGAAAAAAATCTGTTTTGATGAGTAAGGATGATAAATTACACAACTCTACACGCATGAGAGCATGGTTTAGAGCCACATACACACTGACACAAATAAATGCACAAAAATTGCTGGAATTTCAGTGAACTTAGTGGGTTATACAAACACTGTGCTTCAGGTTTTGCTGTTGTGCTATGTTTTTATAGATGTCATTATTGGGGAAAACTGGGTCAAAGGTAATTGAGATCTTGGCTATTTTTGCAATTTCCCATGAGTCCCTGAGTAAGATAAAGCTTGGAAATACGAATAGCTGCCCTAATTAAATGTTTGTAAGCTACAGATAGTCAGAATTAAATATAAATGCTGCTTCTCATGTTTCACCAAGTCTTGGAAATCCATAACTTTTATCTTTTAATATTCTCCACAAAATCTGATAAAAGTGTATGGTATCAGGGGCCAAATCTTCCCATCTATCTCTGACATCCCATTCAGACTTCAAGTCTTCATAATCTTGTTTTCACTAGAGCCCTGCATGATATTTTGACCTCAAGTAGGCTTTTGAGGCATATTAGTGAATAAAGAATAAATTAATGAATGTATCTAAAAGGCTCTTCAGTGTTATATCCTCTAGTTAGGTCAAATATCTCTCCCCACTGCTCCCACTTACTCAGAAATTCTCCATTTCTCTCCCATCCAACACATCTTCACAGCTTCATTTTAAAGCTTCCTTTTTTTCTCTCCCGGAGCACTCTCTTGCTCCAGGCCTGGAAGTCCACAGTGAAAAGGGATGAGCACTGGTCAGCTCTTCTTCCCCTTCTCAGCCTCCTCTTCATTGTGTATGTAAGCTTTATAGTTACATAGGAGTGGTGATGTGGAAGAGGCTCTGTCCTAACATTTGCCCTCAGTGGCAAATCTGACTCTCTGCTGTTGGGGTGTGGCCTGGTCAGATGCAGAGTTCTTTGTCCTGAGATCTGATTACAGTCCACACACGGGCATTGTTATTTCTATGAAGAATCTCCTGTATCAATGTTGGGTAAACGTTGTTCCCCAATTATCTCTGAATGGTTAAAAGAAGAAGCTGAGAGCCAATGACTGACTGAGGAGACAGGGAGGTCCCAGTCTTGGTGTCTCGGGTAGGTTAGGGAGAAGAAAGAGGAAGGAGAGAAAGGATGTAGCCATGAGGACTGACCTGATGGAGCAGTAGCAGCCCAGGCAGGACCAATATGGCAAGCAGTTTGTGGCGTGTGGCTGGGAAGTAGCCAGACTAGCATGGAGAGTTAGAATAGATGAATATCTGCCCAGCTCTGGCGCTTCAAAGCTTACTGAATATGTTAGGTATCTACCTGCTGCAGGGCGTGGCTGGCATGCCCCGCCCTATTCTCAGGGACCCTTCACTACGTAATCCAGACTTGTCAGTTCCTCCAGCCCCCTTCCGCCCTTTGCGCTTTCCCCGTGCCTTCTCCCCTCTCTCTCCTGCCCTGCTCTGCCTCTCTCTGCATTCATATAATACAGCTTCATCTTGCCATTAGCTCATTTCGGTATTTATTCAATCAGAATAAATAAAATCGGGGTGTCTTATTATTTGGGAGCCAGAGGGGACGGTTAGAAAAGGCCTCCTAATGATACCGATCTTTACAGCCTGCCTCCCACCCCCGCCGAGAACTTCCCGCTGCACGCCTGACTAGGTGAACATCTAGGTCCCAGTGTCCCAGCAGCGGTCTCTCCCCAAGGGCCCAACCTGGTGCTTGGTCTGTGAGGCTCTCAGCCCGCTTCTTGATACAAGTAACTGCGGCGCCTGTGAGCTTGGCTCCTGATTCGTCCTTTTTATTTTTCCTTGCGCATACCACACTCATTTCATTCTGGTCACGTGATTTTCTTTTGTCACCTCGCGCTATACTTCAGTCAGAATGCAATTCCCAGCTAAACTCCATGCATGCATCTCCGTGAAGCTATTCCTATTTTACTGCTTTCTGATGAGATTTTCCTAGATTCATATCCCAAGAAATCTAGTGTGTAACACTCCCCAGCCCAATTTCACTTAGGAAACTTAAATATATATTTAAATATTAACCCTTTACTATACACATTTCAACATTCATGTAATTAAATACAACACATATAAATCACTTCTACATTAAAAAAAAAAAAGACATGGTGGCTTCAAAGGAAAACAGCTGGTTAACTGACCTATAAGTAGAGATTGGAGCGTAAGTATATAAATGTATAACTTCTAGCTGAAGGCCATATAAGTTAAGACACTAAAATGTACTTGTTTACACTTATTTACTGTTCATAAAATGTTGTTGATTGCCTGTTTCAAGGTGGTGGATTCTTTCGGGAGCGATTTAGCTGCTCAGAACCTCTTATTGAGGGGCTGGTGAGATGGCTCAGCAGTTAAGAGCACTCACTCCTCTTGAAGAGCGCCCCATTCCATTTCCCAGCACCCACATGGCAGCTCACTACCACTGGAACTCCAGTTCCAGGAAATCGGACCCCCTCTTCTGTATCAGGCACACACATGATACACATGCATACAAATATGCAGTCAAAATATCATACACATAAAAGTGAACACCTTAAGTAAACTTACTGACCAGTAAAAACAGATACCTGGAGATTTAAGTCTAAAGCAGATTTGTAGCATCAAGTTTTCTAGGGCTAATATAAATCTACTTTAAAAACAAAAACAAAATCTTTTTATTGGTTCTTTGTGAATTCAACATCAACCACCCCAATCCCACTCATCTCCTCCTCCCCTCCTACCTGCCCTCCACCCTTGCAAGCCCCCACACAGAGAGAAGGAGAGGGATAGTGGGAGGGAGAGAGGGGGAGGGAAGGAGAGAGGGAGGAAAGGAGAGAGGGAGAAAGAGGGAGGGAAGGGGAGAGAGAGGGAGGAAGGGAGAGAGAGGGAGGGAAGGAGAGAGGGAGAAAGAGGGAGGGAGGAAGAGAGAGGGAAGGAAAAAGGGAGGAAGGAAGGAAGAGGGAGGGAGGGAGGGAGAGAGAGATCTCATTGTGGAAGCTGTTGTGTGTCCCATAGTATACCCTTGTCCACACTTCTTTGCTTGGAAATGTTTATTACAATGACTCATTGGTCTGCTGGGAGGCCTCTGGCTTCTGCTACACTAACAATACTGAATCCTCACGGGGACTCCTCTTGGATATCCTGTTGATGCCTGGTGTCATGGAGATCCTGTAGTTTTGGATCTGTAGGACAGGCCCCAATATGCACTCCAGCAGTTCATAGATGTGGTAGAAGTTGGGGTGGGCCAATTCCAACCCTTGGATCTGGGCCCAAGAGCTATTTGAGCTGATCAGCCCTTCAGCTCTCCTGGACCCACACCACTTGAGAGACCAAAAGATAAATTAGCAGCTATTATTAAGACCTGAAGTGGGTGGGTGGAGAAGCCCAGTAATGCCCTGAGGGGAAGGACCGCCTTACTGCATTCTTTCCCCACCCACTAGAGATAACAGTTGCTAGGAAACTGGCCCATCCTCCTAGGGAGGGACACCAGGTCAATATGGTCTGGGGACCTGCCTATAGCCAATCAATTCAAAATGTAACATTTTGACCAATAGATGCTTGCCAGGCAGGAATCGCTCCTGCCTTGGGCAAGCTGGGAGGGACCAGAATCTATATACCACCCAACTAACCTGAGCAGGGGGTGCTTGGCTCCCACCGCTTCCGTGATGGGGTGTGTGGGCCCAAGCTGCAGCTTGTAATTTACAATAAAAAGAACCTCATGTATTTACAGCGGAGTCTGTTTATTCCTGGTCTTTTGGGGTTCATGAACTGGGCAGAACACACTAAGGGGAGCACTCCTGCCCTGCCCTTGCTCACTCATCCAGCACTGTAGCTAGCAAGGGGCAGAGCTAGCTCTTCTGCTCTCATGCCCACAAGGCTAGCTCATCCATGTCCGTGCCATCAGGAACAGCTCTACTGTGCTGCCCAGGTGAGGCACAAGGCTGGTCTCTTGAATGTTGAAGCAGGTAATTGGCAGGGCCAGGTCTGCTCTAATAACTCCAGGGCCAACTCTCTTGCCTGCATGCCAGAGCCCCAGAGTCGAACAGTTCTTGAATTGGAAGTGAGGATTGAAATTAATAAACCAACACATGACACATAGGACCTTTCTGAGAGGCTCTAGTGGAAGATAGATGCCTTGCTTTATTCCAGACTCCTTTTAAGCCAGAGCAAAAGCACCTCAGCATAAAGAGTAAATTCACAAAGAAGTCAAGCAAACGCTGTGACTTTGACAATACATTCTACCTGCTGTCTCAAACAAAAGGAGATAGACTTGGTGACTTGTCACTGACTCCAGTGAAGGCCAGGGAAAGCAGTCTTTCCACTGAGATCTAAATATCAAAGCAGGCTGGCAGACCAGCAGCCCCAACAAACACCTGCATAAGGTGCAAGGGGAGAGGGTGGGGAAAGCATCTCTCCCTCACCCACACCACCACTCACCCAAGTTGTGCAGAAGGGCAAGGTCAGTTCTCCTTTCTCATGACCCCAGGGCTAGGTCTCCCATCTGCTGCAGGTGGTGAGGGGCAAAGGATGAGGGAGAGATACGCTCATCCATGCCACTTCACAAGAGATGAGTGACAGGGCCAGCTCTCCCACACTCATGCCCTCAGGGCCAGCTTAACAACTCCCACAACCAGGGCCAGCTCTACCGTACTTTCTGGGCTATGTGCACTCACTCTTCCAAGTACTGCAGTGGGCGGGGGCAGGGGCAGCTCTTCTGATCTCATGCTCCCAGGGCCGAACTCTCCCACAATGCACAGGCAAGGGGTGGGGCCAGTTCTGCAAAGCCCTCAGACAGCTAAGCGTGCCCAGGAGGGAGGCTGCCCAGACCAGAGATGTCTGCCTGGCCTTTGGTGATAACAGACCCTTGCTGCTGCAGGGCCTCAGACCCAGACTTAACCTCTAGCAGTAGCACAGGTCAGGACCCCACTGTGGTCCCAGGTGGCATCACCAGCTTCTCACCTCAGGTTATTCCTCCCTACCCTTGAGTCTCCACTTCGGCCTTTCTGTTAATGTTATTTTTATAAAACTGTGTTTGTTTCTGTTTTTTTTTTCTTAACCTATCACCCAAATAACTGAGATTCTGTTATATTTGTTTAATAAGCTTCACAACACAATACCTAAGTAGTGATTACTCTGTTCTTAACCCTCTAAGATAATCTGGCTTCCTCTTTGCCAAAATCCCAAGACACTTGCACTTTGTGTCTTTTCCTGCGCCAGCTCTTCTAATGTGTCCTCAAACTCTGCCCATGGCTGAATCCCGTACTTCCTCCTCTAACTACTCCCACCGGCAGGAAGTCCAGCCCTATTCTCTCCCCTGCTTAGTGATTGGCTGTAAGCTGCTTTATTGGCATATCAGGGGACAGCTGGGGAGCAGTGCTTGCACAACATTGAGACAGGAGATTCTCAGAATATGGGAGGGAGGGTGTACAGAAATCAGCGTTTGAATTACACAATAACCTTATTCCTACACCTCTCTTCATTGTGCCCACAGCCTTCTGTTCCTCTTTCTTTTTCATTTCTCCACCACTTACTTGCTCCTTTTAGTCCTAGTGTCTCTGAGTGTCTGGTGTTGTCTCAAGAGTGGTCTCAGGAGTGCTATGCCCTGCTCTTGCATTATGGCACCGGGCAGGGGTCATCTCAGGCATGCTCCCCCACTGGCCGGCCCCCCACACCCAGGCCTGTGCAGCGCTAAACTGGTGGCCATCTCAGGCTATCTCCCTGTTTTTGCCCCATGACATGGGACTGGTAATTGTCTTGGACTTGCTCCTGCCCAGGGCCGAGAGACGCAGGCATGGTTCTTCTAGTCTCTGGCTTGCTTCCTGCCCTGGAAGCCCATCTGGGCTTGCACAGCACTGGACTGGTAGATAGCTCTGGCTCACTTTTCTCAGGGATTGTTAGGCTAGTAATCATTCAGTGTTCACAGGTCAGAATGCTGAGCCTAGACACAGCCTCTCTCCTGTCTCTCCCATCTGCCACCTGCTTATACACGTGTGACACAGCAGCCACACCTGTAACACTTCTATGGGCATGTACATTTATTTTCTTTAAGTGAAAAAAATGTTCAGCCGGGCACGGTGATGCACGCCTGTAATCCCAGCACTCCGGGAAGCAGACGCAGCTGGCCTACAAAGTGAGTCCAGGACAGCCAAGGCTACACAGAGAAACTCTGACTTCAAATGCATAGCCCCCTTTTCCACTAATTTTTACTGCATGCATATGTACACACACACACACACACACACACACACACACACACACGCTAATACATATTCCTAAATATAACCTCCTCAGTCGATATAATGTTGCTTGTATACATATTTTCAGGGCTGAACATTTGACACTGAACAACTAATTGGTGTGCTCCTCTCTGGAGAATACTAGCTCTCCCACTCTTAGTATGCCTTAGTTGACTATAGTTCTTTAGGTAGGGTGGAGGGAGGCCTTATTGACATCAATTTGAAGAACAGTGGGATGGGGTATTAGGAAAGAAGAAAGGGAAGGAAGAAATTGCAATTATATTATAATCTAAAAAATAATAAGTAAACCAAAGAAAATGTTCAATATTAAATTGTTGACAATTGACAGTGATGGAAACAACTTTAAAAAATTATTTTATAAGTGGGATATTTTGCCTACACACATTTAAGTGTACCGTGTGCATACTTGGTGCCCTTGGCGTACAGGTGAGGGTACTGGCTCCCTGAACTGGAATTACAAATGGTTGTGAGCCACCATGTGGTTGCCAGGATTCAAATCCATATGCCTTGGAAAGCAGCCAGGGCATTGAACTGCTAAGCCATCATTCCAGCCCATAGGTCTACTTTTAAATTAGAGACATGTTTTAAATCAAATGTAGTTTACCTCTCCAAGTACTGGGGAATACAGAAATGAAACATGCATCTCAAAATATGAGCAAGCCATTAATGAAAGGAATTAAATTTTTTAGGTTCTCAGGAAACAGAATATGACTTGTTTCTATTTCTAACTGAATGTAAGTTTTCTTGGCACAAGGATTTCTCTCTTTCAACTAACTATTCTAATTCTGTTCTGAAAATACTGATGACAGATGGCAGATGCTCAGTAAAACCTGAATGATTTGAATGAAACCCCCCCTACTCTGTGCTTTCATACTTGTTAAAGCATGGTAAGCCCAGGGTCCTAGCAATAGACAAGCGGCTCAGATATTGACATGAAAACTGGCAGTCACGTGTGCAGATCTTCACCCGCACTTGATGATCGCACCTTCTTAAGCACCTGTGGAGTTCACTCTTGATATCAAACAAGAGCAATGGGAAAGGCAAGAAAAAGTATGAAAATAAAATGGTCTTAAAATGTTTTATTCAGTGACAGATTTAACAAAAGACTATAAGAACTAAATAATTGAATCAGTTTATTATTATGCATTTACTCTTTGATTAGAGACTATACATCCCTTTGTATAACTCGATATTAATGAAAAAAATAGGTCATGTCGTTTTTCCAAAGAAAGCCTTCAAATAAGAGAAATAGAGATTTTATAATCCATATTCCCTGATCTAAGTTTCAACCAAAAATAAGATCTCAAAATGTAATTACTTGAAAACTGTGAAACCTAGTTAAGATAACCCTTGAGGCAAATAGAAAATCAAAGAAATCACTGGAAAGGGCTATTCTTTTGAAAATCTATAGGGTAAGGTGAAAATTATGCTTAGAGTCCTCACATTGTTGAAAAGGAAAAACTAAGAATAAGAAAAAAAAAGAGAAAAACAAATATTCAAGATAAAAATAATATAGATAAGAATTAAACAGTTACATGGAGCCTACTGGTAACATATTTAAAACCTCTCAGTAGACTATTTCCTAGTGAAGTTATCAAAATAACCCAGAAAAATTTAAACACATATTGCTGTATATGAATGCAATAGCTTGGAAACTGCCTTCTAATGGAAGTACAAATAAAACAAAAGAGAAGTTAAAGGAATTCTAAATAATTCAGATGTTATTGTTTCATATATTACTTAAAAATCCAAGACACCTTAATTTGTATTCACAAAAATATGGTACTGTTTTGTTAAATAATGGAGCAGCCATGGACCGACCTCACCTATGGACACATTTGCAAAATGTTCAAACTTACCCAATAACTTGGAGCAAGGCATCAAAGGGCCAGTAATGAACAGAGTATCGTGTATGTGTGTGTGTTTTTGCAAATTGAGAGAAGTGATCCACATCCATCGATGATGAATGAAAGCAGATAAAGCTCAAAGTTGCTTTCCAGTAAACAAACAAACAAACAAGCCCCAGAGAGTCATAGAAAGAAACTAAATATGGTGGAGATCATCACGTTACCATTTGTTGTTGGTTTAGGTGTGGTAAACGCATGAGGGATGTTTTTGGTTTACTGGGTTAATTCTCCAGGGTGCCTGGGAAGCATTCTGATACGACATTTCCATGAAACCAACCGTGATGTTAAGAAACAGGAATGAAGGGGGCTGGCTGCCTGCAGTTTCTCTGAGGTAGACCCTCACCCAAGTTTCCTACTAAGGCAATGAAAGCATCTCATGACCTCGCAGACTCCCACTATCTATCCTTAATGATGAGTAAGGCTTTCTTTTCAATTGTTAACACTTAAGAACTTAAGAAGTAAGGTTATGAAGTAGGACAGAGGGAGCTATGTGGCTAGAAGTGGGTATGATGTAGCAGGGAGTAAAAGCCAGGTTAAGTGCTCACAAAGTGTGATAGGAGGGGTCTTCTCCCCCAGTTCCATGAACAAGCTTCCATTGGCCACAGCCTCAAACTTGCTAAAGGCAACCATCAAGATACGTGTAAAATGTGACATTAGTCCACCTATTTTTACCTCATCCACACCAACTCAATCAAACTGATCTGATTCTTTCCTTATACAGTGAGGAGCAGTGATTTCCTAGTTGTGTAAAAAATAAAGAAGAAATTAATACAAACCAAAAACTTCGTAATTTTGCATTAACATGACCTATTGATCTTCATTTGAGTGAGGTTGTATTTGTTTACAAATCTTTTCAAATTAATTGTGTGTGTGTGTGTGTGTGTGTGTGTGTGTGTGTGTGTGTGTGCATGCATGCGCGCCCACTTGGAACCACATGTGAAGTAGTTTTTTAAAGCACATTCCAACTCCCTTTAAAGGGAGCTTTGTTCTCAGGTGATCCATTAACACAAGTACCACTATAGAATTTAGGACAAAACTCAATTTGTATTCTAGAAGTTCCTAATGTGATTCATTTTTCAGGCTCCTCACTCCTCCCCTCTTGCCTCCAAACACATTCTTCTTCCTCCCACCTCCACAGCTATTTCAGAAGGTTCTGTAACAAGTTCTCAGAAGCCCATTGTGTGGTAACAAAGAATCCCAGCAGCACAGCAGGTTCTGTTCTCCAGCTGCTCTGAGTGGAGGACATCCTTACCCCAGGCCTGCAACTCACAAAGGCTTGGCTCCCAAGTTAGGGCTCAGCATGGAAATCAGACCTATTGGGTGGATAAGCGGGCAGGTGCTGAAGAACCTCTCTGGCAGACGTATGGCTGATGCTCCTGTAAATGGGAATTTGGGCGTGGGAGCCGGAATGAGTCCCAGAGGCTTCCCTGTGCTCCCAGTCACCTGGGAGGTGGGCCAGGGTTCCATATGCCTGCGAATGTCACACAGTGTTTCTCCTAACTTCTCCTTCCTTAGTTGAGGGGCTCCAGAAGGCAGTCATGGACCTTATAGATGAGATTAAAGATGAACTCCCTAACATCCTCAGATTATCAGAGTCTACTCAGGTAATGTGATTTATAAGCTTCATAAAGAAGATAAGATATGTAATTTTTGTATCATACAAATCATTAATGATGGTATTAGTAACTAAAGTTTAAGAAATATTAATTTTTCCTCAGAAAAAACAATTTCACATTTTATTTACTGGGAGGAGTCCTTAAGTAGCAGAGAGGTAGATCAGGAAGAAAATGAAATAAATCAAGATTAAAAACAATCATAGCATAGTTAGATTAAAAATTCAGAAGTCTTTCATATCAGAAACTGACAATGTAGTTTACATAATGTAAAATTGGAAAACTAGCTAGAAATATTAAGTAAAAATTTAAAGACAATTAACTGAATACAAATACTTAACTAAGATAAACTAATACTGAAAAGATACTGTGTGAATATATGTGTGCTAATGTGGAAAGAAAATACCAATTGCTAGGTCCCCACCTGCTGCAGGGGGTGACATGTCCTGCCCTTTACCTGGGGCGGGTTTCTCTCCCAGAGGCTCTTCACCGTATAATCCATACATTGGGTTCCTCAGGCCCCCTTTTGCCCCTTGCCCTTCTCTCTCCCCCCTTCTCTGTGCCCCTTCCTCTTCCCTTCTCTCTCACTCTCCCTCTCTTTCTGCATGCACTTCTTTTCTCTCTCTCCCTCCCCTTCCCTTCCTGTGCTGCTCCAAATAAACCTGCATTTATATAATATAGCTTCATCTCACCATTAGCTCATTCTGTTTTACTCAATCATCAATATCTACCAATTTAAACAAAATATACATGCACTGTACTTTTAAAGTCTCTGTTCCAAAATGATTTGAAATACATAAAATATTGAAACTGAAGGCAGGGCTGGAGAGATAGCTCAGAGGTTAAGAGCACTGGCTGCTCTTTAAGAGATCATGAGTTCAATTCCCAGCAACCACATGGTGGCTCACAACCATCTATAGTGAGATTTTATGCCCTCTTCTGGCATGCAGGTGTACATGTAGGCAGACTACTATATATATAATAAATAAATCTTTAAAAAAAAAAAAAAGAAATTGAAGGCGGAGAGAGTTTTGAAGACACTTATAGTAAAGAAAAGAACTATCTTTTCTAGCCTAGTTATTTTTCACCATTGAAGTACAATACACTTTACATGACACCGTAAAGGCCAGATTTATAGCAATGTCACATACCTACTTTTTAGCCCAAACCAGAAAGGAACCAACAACAAAAAGCACCCTAAACAACACAGTAATCACAAAGGTTGTGCGCTTCGTTAGGACAGGTGTTGGCGCTGTCTTACTCTATCCTTGAGATAAGCATCTGTCAAACATTTGCCAAATCACCTCTTAGTTGCTTGGGACTGGGAAGAAAGGAATACAAAGACAATAAACAGGACATGATCCCTTGTCAGTGGGGTTAATTTAATGAAGACAGGATTATAATGGTAAAGTTAATAAGGCATTATTAATTTAACCCAGACCCAGAATGTAAAGATCTTTGGATGTTATGCAACAAAGAGTCTGACCCTTGTCTAATTATAACACAAACATAGGACAGAAAAGATTTTGAGGTTGGAAATAATACCTAATTTTAAGATAGTTCAGTGACCTGTCTGTGCAAGCAAAGAGTCCGAGTCCCCAGTACTCATGTAAAAACCACGTATACCTGCATGTGCCTGTCACCCTGGCATTGCAGGGTGGAGACAGGTGGACCCCGGGATCTCACTGGCTAGCCAGCCTGGCTGAAATGAGGTTCAGTGAAAGACCTCTCTCAAAATATCAGGTAGAAAGAGAATGTTAGAGGAAGACACAGGAAGCCCTTCTTTGACTTCTTCATGGGCACATGAACACAGATATGTATATATATCATACACACACATAAAGGAAAAATTATTTTTCTAGTGATAATGTTTTCTTAATACTGGCAGCGTTTCTAGTAAGATTCTGCTGTGAATGGCTGCAAGAATATTGGGAATATAAAGAATGGGTGTTCAGTGTATCATAAAATTGACAGTCTGGGATGACAAGGCTATGCAGAGGTTAAGGAAGAGTCTGTTTGTCTTGAGTACCTGGAAGAATAATGGTTCTATTAAGTAGGACATGGGACTATGTGGACTATGTGAAGAAGAGAGAGATGGAATATAATAAAATTATTTTAATCGAGTCTTCATTCAAGGGATATAACACCTTGTGCTTAATCCAGGCAGTTGAGCTGTAAATTGGAGCTACTTAGCTTATAGTTCTGACTGTATACTACCAATAACAATAACAATAATAATAATAACCCTTCTTCATCTGTGGGAAAGAAATGCGAAGGTGAAGTGTGGGTTTTCAGGTGAGAGGTAGTTGGGCAGTGTACAGGTGTTGGTTAGCTGAGCAGACCAGACTAAGGCTTGGAAACTCTAGAAGGCAAACAAAATCTTCAGGTTAGAGTCTAGTCACCCCATCTTTGCATTCTCCTGAACTTGGTATAAAGTATTTTGAGAAACTGGGAACTTTTCTTGGCCAAACTTTGAGAGAAGAGATGGACAGGTCTCCATGGTGGACCTAGAATGTAAATGCTTAAAGTAGGTGGAAGTGGCAATAATTATTGAAGATGTCTCAAGGGGAGTCATAGAAGCCAGAGATATGCCTTTCATCTTGTTCTGTTTTCTGATGGCATCATTGTCATCAGATCTATGGCCATGATTTATATTCAGATAAATAGCTCCCTTTTATCTAGAGAGAGCTCTATATCTCAAATTTATTTACTAATGAGAATCTTAGACTTTTTAGAGAAAAACGCAAGGAAGACTTTTTGCTCATTTTGAAATCCATTTTTCTTCTTTTATCATTCACTTTGAGAATGTAGTTAGACAAACCCCCTCATACGTGTGAGATGTGCAAGGCACAGGATTGGGTAGAATGCCTTTAGGGAGTCCTTAAGAAAGTACTTACTCAGACACCCACATGGAGACTGAACTGCCAATTGGCTACATTTGAGCAGGGGGTCTAGGTCCTCTCATGCATAGTCCTTGGTTGGTGTATCAGTCTCTGCAGGACTTGGGGTCAGTTCTTAACCACACACCCATGATTTGCTTAAAAACAAACCAACAACAGCATAAGTGACAGAAAATGGAAAAAAAAGAAAAACCTGGCCGCTGAGAATAAAGAATCTTTAATTTTTTTTCCTATTCGAACTAAGAAACTTGTTGAACACAATACTGCTTTGAAGTCATCATAAACATGTCACTCCACCTTTGAGGAATGTATTTAGCTGCTTCTCCCTGACATCTTTTTGTTCAGAGTGCAGGAGATTACCACACCTGCATCCCTGTGCCTAGGTTTGCTTTCCTACATCATTTTCCTGAGAGGCAGAAAGGATGTCTTCCTAGGAAAGAGCCATTTCCATGGTTTGTGGGAGAGAAGATAAGAGCGGTCAAGAACACTGTGTTGTTGGAAGTAACAAGTCTTTGAAAGTTATATGGGAAAGTTTTTGTTTGTTTATACTTTGTTTTAAAGAAAAAGGAATACGGGGCATCTCAGGATCAAATTGTTACAACTAACTTATGATCAAATTGTAACAACTAAGCATTAGAGGGAAGCAAAGACCGTAGTCACCAGGCACAAGTTAAGACCTAGGGACGGCTAGGATTTCATGATAACAGCTAAATATGCTATTATTGCAGTGCAGGCTTGCATGAATGTCATGTTTGATCAATCTAAATTATGTGATCCCTATGTGAGATTTGAGATGAGCAAATTCTCACTGATAATTGAATTTATTTTTATATAAAGACAAAAAGCAAGAAAGAAAATGTAGAAGGGGAGTTAGACTGATTTGTCTGATAGAATGAATCAGTTTGCTTAAAAGAAACTGATGGGGACAGTGACCGCACGCCATGGTGTAGAGAAGAGCATGAGCTGTGATGGTACATGCCTGTAGTGCCAGCTCGCAGGGCAGAGGAAGGAGGGGCTGGATTTGGAGCCAGGTTGGGCTTACACAATGCGTATGAAGCCATATCGGCTTAGATAGCAAGAGTGTGTCTCAGAAAACAAAACAAAATAAACAAAAAACAAAACAAAAAAAAAAAAAAAAAAACAGAAGAAAGTAAAAGATCCTGTAGAGCCACTTAGAAAATAAAAAGAAGAATCTACAGAAGATAATCATTTCACAACTGCCAACATGGTAGATTACCCCAACACGAATCACTTAAAAAGGAGACCAAGGCTGACTGTTCTTATTAATACAGCAACAGAGAACGTGGGTAAACTGCAATCATGAGTAACATCAACCTAGAGCCGAGCCCACAGGGAGCCAGGGTTGAGAAGGGTGAGCATGGCATAGACAAGCCAAGAGAAACAGACCAGCAGCTACTGGAGCTTCAATACTGCAGGCAGCACGGCTTCTTCCAGCTGTTCTTCAGCAACAGCCAGAGAAGAAAATGATACCAAGTGATTATACCTTTGTGCTGTTTTACTCACTCTGCTTTTAGAGTGCTTTTAGAGGGGAGCAGTTTCAGCAGCCCACTGTCTCTATCACACTATCTACTGTTGCTGTTGCCAGGGAGACTAAGACCACTGTGGGCCACAGGACTTTTTCAGAACTGTTAACAGAACAAACTACATCAGGACACTAAAAACATGGAAAAATACATCCTTACAGATGGGCCAGAACAGCTTAGTTGTCTCCAATGAAAAGTGCTGAACATTAAGAAAAACATGGAAATCAGATGGTGTATATTTATTTTTAAAGTAAATATACAAAAGGTTAGCTTTTAGGCAAACACATGATGTTCACTGCAAACAAACAAAACCAATTCAACAGATATTGAGTATGTATATATTTAGGCTTGACAAAATGTTACATACTCAAATTTGCTTATCTGCAGCCAATGCTTAACCAATATTTCCTAAGTTATGACCAGATGATCCCCAAATTACTTAGATTAGTGGTAAACTGTGCCTGTCTGTTGCCTGGAATGCAGTTTCTGTGGTAAACTCTTGGGTAGGGCACAGAAGAAACCACATGTCATCTGTTTGATAATGCAACAAGCTTGTTAGAAATGACTAGAATTTCTGAAGTTTTGAGATGTAGGATTTTCTTAAGCTTACTAGGAGATCTGCATATAGGGCATTTGATTTAGTTTCCATTAAATCTTTTCTACATACTATATATGCTCTGGTTCATGACTAAAACCCTTCCGAGTTAACTTGTAAAAAATAGTTGCAACAGTTTTAAATAAGTGCTATTGCTTGAATATTTCAGATACTGAGTAATACTTAGATACAGTGGAGCCTGGTGATTCAGGACTGTAGTACCAGGTAAACAGGAAGATGAGGTAATATGATTGCAAGTCCAAGGCCTGACTGGGTTACAGATGAGTTCACACCCAGCCTGTACAACTTATGAGACCTTGTCTCAAAATAGAAAGTAAAAAGAGAGCTAGGACATAGTTCAATGGTAAAGCACTTGCTTAGCATGCACAAGATCCTGGGTTCAATCCCAAGTACTGGGAAGAAAGAAGGGAGAGAAAGAGAGAGGGGGGAGAGAGAGAGAGGAGGAAAAGGAATCTTGTTTATTTTTTTAAAGCAACCTCTAAAATCAATGTAAAAATACCATAAACCACCAGGCACAGTACCACATGCTTTAATCCCAACACTCAAGTCAAGTAGTGTTTGGTGGATCTCTATGAGTTCAAGGCCAACCTAGGCTACATAACAATTCAAGGCCAACTAGGGTGACACATGAGTATGTCAAAAAACAGACTAAAAAACCATAAACCCAAAAAGAAAAAAAAAATCTATCTTTTGATTAATTCAACTCTTGATATTTATCCTAAGGAAAAAAAATATTAATGTGTTCATACAAAAGCTTTACTTAGGGATGTCAGTGAACTGTATGAGGTGTATTTATTGGATTGAGTGAGTGTAAGTCATAATGTACAATGTAGTTATAGACTCAATTTCTGCTATAAGTAGATTCTAACAATGTATCAGAGAACCAACCATATATCAGGTTCTTTTTAAAGCTTTTTTTTTTTTTTTTTTTTTCAGAAAAACGAACCAGTGCAGAGAACATCCAAGGTCAGAATGGCTCTAGCTTTAGCTAAGATCAACCGTGGAACAATAATTAAGGGACTAAACAGCATATCCAGCTCCTCCAAATCAGTGGCCAAACTTCTGCAGCCGCAGCTGGCGTGTAGACTCTTAGAACTGAGACACATATCCCATCGGCTCCTGAGAGAAGTGAATGAACCCAGGCAACCCCTGACCAACATGCAGGTAAGCGCACGTGGCATGCTCATGAGCTGTGGAGCTTTTCTAAAGATTCATAACTGACCAAAGTGTTGAAAGTAAGCAACTGTTGAATCCTCAACCCTAAACAGGACATCTATATCACTCCTTTCACGGCTCAGGGAACATCACAGGGGCGGGGCAGAAGACTGGAAGGAATGCTGTGAAACCCCACTCGGACATGCCATGCCAGTTGCACCCATGAGCTCAGAGCGGCAGTGGCTACCCGAACACGACTCGGCCCACTGATACTCCATCACCAACTAGGAAAGGCTCGTAAGGCTATAGACAGTTAATGGCTGCTAGAGGAGGGTGAGTCATTTTTCTTAAGTGATACAGGCACAGGTAAATTGCCCCAAACCTATGTTCAAACAAGTCCACAAATTAAAGGTAATGGGCCACCCCTTCCTCAAAAGTCATGAAAGTAGGAAGGGACTTGTTGGGGAAAAGAGAGTATCAACGAGAGAGAGAGAGAGAGAGAGAGAGAGAGAGAGAGGGATAAGACAGAAAATATGAAAAGTTATGATCAAAGTATACTATGTTACACAGAAATGTGAAAGAATAAATAACATGTTAAAACTTCTTAAATTCAGAAATAAAATTGTGGTGTATTTGGAGTCCTTCATGTGAAATAGATAAAGTGGGATAAAAGAAATATAGCATAGTTGCTAATTTAAATCTGAAGGGGAAAATAATGTGGGATTTTTCCACCTTACTATTTGAGTTTACTATTACCTCATTATTATTGTCCATTTCAAATAGTTCAAAGTAAATATAATCATGCAAATTGACTACCTGTGTCAAACCTAAAGGGAATTCTACAGTGAATTTTCAAAGTGGTTGTGTTTTGCTCCTTACGCTCAGAACATTGTTACATTTCTAAAATAACCTTTGGTATGGTAGTTGGGTGTATTCAGCTATAAAGAAACTTGTATGTACCCACTAATATTTATGTCTGTTTCTAATTGTTTTCTGCATGGCTTTCTGAAGCTTCTGTTATTTTTGTTAAGGGATGCAACTGTTAAAGCTCTATTTCTTTTTTCAACTTCATGACCCAGTAATTCATATGCTTCAACATGGACATTGTTCAGAGCATCCCAACTTGTTCTGTGGGAGAAAGCCTAAGTGTATCAGTTTGAATAATTCTGTTGAGGGGAGAGAAAACCATGCTCAAACTGGGTTAAACCAAAAATGAAGTGTTAGCTCACACAAATAATCGAGTTAAGATTCCAGACACAGCTGCACAGATAATAAAGCCCTACCTTTCTTCCTTCGCATATCTTATTCTTTTCCCTACATCCACTCTACTCTTTGACTGTCCAAGATGACTTGTAGCTGTTAGGGGGTCTTCATTCTTCCAGGCTCAAGTAATTACAGCAGAATATCAAGTCCCTGAGGCAGTGTTCCTTAGGCTCACTGAAGGAGGGTGCATACACCTCAGTGCTCGCCTTTAAACGGGCCACATCGGTTGCCCCAAAACAGACTCCCTGCTTCATCTTCAGACTTGGGGTCAGAGTCCTATCCAGACCACATGGCCTGAAACTGGAAGAATAGGTCCTCAAATAGAATGGATGCAGAATGCCCATTTTGTTATTTAGGAATCTATCTTTAATGAAGGGTTTTAAATTTGAAAAAAAATAATTAAAATACTTCAATTATTCATTAGCTGAGAACAGAATTTATAAAAGGTTTCTTATGATACTTGATATCTAAAAATATAAAGAGGGGACTGGAGCTATGGCTCAGAGGTTGAGAACACTGGCTCCTCTTCCAAAGGTACTGGGTTCAATTCCCAGCAACCACATGATGGCTACAACCACCTATAATGAGATCTGGTGCTCTCTTCTGGAGTGCAGGTGTACATACAGGCAGAACACTGCATACATAATAAATAAATAAATAAATAAATAAATAAATAAATAAATAAATAAATAAATCTTAAAAATTATTTGAAACAGAATATAATATTAAAAAGTTTGCATTTGCTAACTAATGGAGTTTGTATTTGCTAACTTGGAGTTGTTAAGAACTCCAAGCCTTGTTTCTTATCCTTATAATGTTGAAAAAATAACTGAATATTGTCTTAATTCCCTTTGAAATGTTCTTTGAAAGCTAATGTTTTACCTTGTTATTCCTTCTCTGATTTTGCCCAAACCATAGGCTTAAAAAATAATTTCTATTTTATCTGAGAATGTTTGCCTCTATACAATGTCTGTGTATATCGTGTGTCCATGCCCGTGAAGGTCAAAAGACAGCATCAGATCCCCTGGAACTGGGGTTATAGACAATTGTAAGCCTCCATATGGGTGCTGGCAGTCAAACCCAGGTCCTCTGGAAGAGCAGTGGGTGCACTTGACAGCTGAGCCTCCCGTCCTCAAACCATAGTTTTTATGGAGGTGTTGTGAAATGTCTTTTGAGTATATTTCTGAAGTATTTCCAACAAATTAGGGTGTCATGTTTGTTTGTTCTTCCTTTTCTACAAACTCAAAGCTGCAAAGGATCTGAGATTTTACATTGCTTTTAAGCCAACAGGTTTTCCTGTTGTAGACACACACACACAGACACACACAGAGAGAAACACACACCCCTCACCCCTCATGTCAGGAGCAGAGAGTGTATTCACAGGAAAAGTATTAGCCAGAGCAATGTCTTGTGTTGGTTTTCTACTCTTCACGCCTTCTACAGGATGATGCAGTTGGGGTCTTTCGTTAACTGTGCATATTTAATGTGGTATCTGGAGAGAAGACCCTTGAAATGGTGAAATAGGGCCTTTCTTCAGAGACACTGAAACAGCTGCTCAGCGACTCTCCTCTGGGAGTGGAGACACTCCATTACCTTGGAGTGTGTCTGCACAAGAAAAAGGAGAGTGTGCCCTCTCACATAGCTGGAGATTCATCTCTAGATCTCTCCACAGGAATGCACTTGTGGTAGCTGCTAAAGCTATTTGATAGTCAAACATGTCCTTTGCTCAGAAGACACAGTTTGTGCAGGAATGAGTAACCCATGGAGAATAGTCTTTCTGTCCTCATAAAAACTTAGAGGTAAAAAAAACCCTATCTTTGCATTCCAGGTATGTGTTTCTTTTTATCTATTAATAAAAACTATTAAAAATACACCATATTTGCCTTTTTGCCTTGACTGGCAATGAGATTCTGAGATACAGACCTAGCTTGTCTTACTCTAGCTTAACGTACTCTAGAAACTTGTTCTGAGGCTGAGTGACTGGTCCAAGGCCGATGTGGGGTCATTGTCTTCTTTGACATCAATTTATAGTCAGCACACATAATTTTTTTTCCTTGTGAGGGCTTTCTAATGATGTAATGTTAAATAAATTTACCAGTGAAAGAGTTCAAACACAAAAGTAATTTATCAGAAGTCCCGCACAATCAGTCCTAATGTGTATCTGATTGCCTTCAGAATGGACCTTTATAAAAAGAAACACCTCCTAGCTCCTTCTCCATTTTTCTCACAGAGATGATAACCATGAAGCTGAAGTGAACATCTCTATATATACATTTATATTTTATTACATTTGGATAGTTCTAGTTATGATATTGAATATTACTATGTATGCTCAACATTCACATACATTACATTATACTGTACTTATCCTTCTGAAAATTCTTGTTTTTGTCTAACATTATTGGTAAATGTAGCTAGAGTTTATTTTATCTTAGTTTATCTCTCTGGTATTCCAGAAAAAGAAAAGATAATCTAGTGTTTGTTACTGGCAGAATGAACAATTTAATTTCCAATTCTTTTCTTTTACAAATGGTGCTTTGGTTATGCCTATAGATGTCTTGCCCTCCATGTTTGTCTGCATGTATGCAAGAGGGATTTCCTTCAACTCTTGCCAACTCAAACTGTACTTCAGGGAGGCTGAGCTTTCTTGAAAAAGTTCTAAGTCCTGAATCTGATAATAATTAATTCAATTCTTGAAAACCCTTAGTAATATTTTATCAAATATTATGTCTGTCAGTTTCTATAAACTCTTTTCTGACATGCCTATTAAATACATTTTAATTTTACTGTTTTTTCCTTGTATAGTCGTGTTGAGAATGGAAACAAGGACAATGTGCATGCCAGCAAGCACACTGTCAGTGAGCAACAGCCCGCCCTCTCGCTTACTCTTCATGTGTGTCTGTGTCCTGTGTGCACCGCCCCGTGTCTTTCCACACAAGGTCTCACTGTGCAGCTCTGGCTGGCCCGGGGCTCACTCTGTAGACCAGGACAACCTTAGTCTCACAGAGATCCCCCTGACACAGCCTCCCAAATTCTGGATGAAAGGTGTGAGACAAACATGCCGGGCTCTTTATCTCTTCTTTGTGCATCTTGAGTAATTAGCTATGTCCAACATGTTCGACCTATTTACTGTATCTTAAACATAAAACCTTGATTCCTTTTGTCTGCATGAGTGTGTGTGTGTGTGTGTGTGTGTGTGTGTGTGTGTGTGTGTGTGGTGATGTGTATGGAGAGGTGGCTATATGTGTATAGAGAGGCCAAAGGTTGACATCAGGAACCTTCCTCAATTGCACTCTGCTGTATTGTTTGAGACTGGGTCTGCTCTAAGCCTACAGCTAGCTACAGGATCCTCCCCTCTCTGCTTCCAGCGCTGGGATTGCAACTGTGTACCACCAAGCCCAACTTTTAACTCAGGGCTTCATGCTTGTATGGCAAACATGTTACCAAATGAGCCTTTTTCTTCTTGCCCCACATTAATGACTTTAGGCAGACCTGTGAGTTTTTACCCTAAGGACCTGTTTCTTTTCTCCTTCAAGTCTTGGAGTGCTTTTTCGCTTTGAATTTTTCCAATTATCTTGAACAAATTTGTGTGTGTGTGGACTTTCAAATGATTATTTTTTAAAGTGTTAGGAGCTACTAAGTTTTCAGACTGTCATGATTTGTATTGCAGGCTCATAGGGGATTATATCCGTATGTTTATAACTGTATTTTAACTGGAACTACCTCAGCAGATTTTCATCCTCACGAAACCATCTCTGCTTGGTGGAGGAGCTCTCCTTGAGGAATTGTGCTTGTGCTCCAGGGTTTTACAGACAACCTGGGAGCAGACTTCAAGCTCTCCCAGCTCAGGTTTTTCTGTGCCACCTTGAGAAGCTCATACCCTTCTCAAAGGCGTGACCCCATGAGAAATGCCAGCCCCAGGCAGGGAGCAGCTCCCTTCCCTCCTGTTGTGCCTGGTTGAGTCTCATTCTCACTGAAAAGGCAACTCTGCAAATCCTACCTTTCACCTGTGTCTATCCAGGCCTCTCACGTAGCCAGGTATTAAAGCTCACCTGTTGGTCCATTAAGGGTCTAGAGAGCCTGAGATACAAGCTCACATGCTTGCTATTCTATTAGTTTCTTCTTTGTTCTTGACATGGGGATTTATCTTTTGTTATTGTTGTTGGCTTGGCCTTACATAAAGTGTTGGGGTTAATGATAAACGGAATTCCTCAGTGGATGTGACTGTTTCCACATTAGCTGGGCCGGACATGCTACTGGAGCCATCTTTCTTTCAGCCCTACTCACCTTCTTTCCTTTTTCTTTTTTTTCAATTTTAATATAAGATGCCTAAATTTCTTTTAGGAAGTTAGTATAGTATAATTTAACCTTTCCATTAATCCAGCAAATACTTACTGAAATCTGATATATAAGCTCACTAGTTTAGGCAGCAGGCATTCAGAGGTATTTTATCCTTGCCCCAGGGAGCCAATAGGAAAACATACAGATATTATCAGTCGAGTGTATCAAGTACATGACCAAAGGGTGCAAAGCAGATGGTGGATGGACAGAAGAGGCATGTGGTTTCAGAGGGGCTGTAAACTGTCTAGAAAGTGCAATATTCTAAATGAGACAAGAAAACAGAAGAACCAGACCGATGAGGTGGCCGGAAAACCTTCAGAGGAAATGAGGAGTCCTTAATGGAGGTAACAATGTGAGGGAGAGCATGGCTTTTCCGGGAAACACCGGCAGTGGCATGTGTTTGGGGTGAGGCCATAGAAGAGAGTCTAGGTGTCAGAGAGTTCAGGATAGTTGAGCATTAGGGGAGAGGAAACCACTTTGCCACAGTGACATACACAGTGGAGAGAGGAATTGTCACTGAGAGGAAATTATTAGCAGCAAAACAAAACAAAACAACAAACAAACAAACAGCCCAAATCTGAAGACAAAGTGAGAGCATACATAGAAGCATGAATGTGAACATTAGGCCAGAGAGACGAAGGTTAAAAAAAAAAAAAAAAAAAAAAAGGATGCATGAAATGTGAAAGGTGGGAAGGCCAGGGGGTTGCTCTGGGGACCGAGTGTATCCACCGTGCTAGAGTGTGAACCTCTTAGTCACGCACAGAGGAGCTATTGTAATTCTTAAGACTCCACGATAGATTTTCCTAGCTGCTTCCGGGGAAGCTTTATGGTGGAGAATTCCGAGGCAGTGATAGCTGGAATTAATGTTCAAAGGAATTTGCTGTGTGAGTGCCTGGAGGGTATCGCTTCATGTAAACATGGCTGTGGGAAAGTAGGTGACCTCCTAGCCAATCTGAAGAGAAGTTTCATGGTCCAAAGGTCATTTTCAAGCTGGGTCTTTGATCTGAGAGTAATGCAGCATCTTTTTGCACCTGCAGCAATTTAATTGGTTCTACCGAAATTCTTTTATCCATATGGAACACCAGGGAAGCATATTATTATTACTATCATTATTATCATTTGCAAACCACGGAAATAGAGGGTCATTTTCATTAGGGCATTGACAATAACTAGAGTGAACCATTAAATATCTAGTTTAAGTCATTTGGTACAGGGAGGTCTAAGATGAAACCTACAGTACTGGTTTCCTTACAATGAGCAGAGCGACGGTGCCGACCCAGCGCGCCTAAGACAGATTTCTGGGTCTTTTGAATGGATGCTTAGATCTGGAGCACCTGAACATTTCTTAGCCTTTAAAATGCATACAAAACATGAGCTGCCCAAGGATCCAATCCACACAGGCTACTTAAGCAGTTTGCTATAACCAGTCCTGAGTTGAGCACAGAGGTTGGTGTTCAGCCCCTCAATGGGCCATCTTGTTAGAAACTTCTTTCGCACTCGACTGTACAGATGGGTGCTGAGTCATGTTTCTTCTTATGGCTGCTGAGATGCTGAGTCATGTTACTTCTCAAGCTGTTCCAGGTTCTGCGGAGCTGAGACTGCAGATACTGATGATGTTAAGCCTCAGAAATGGAAAACTCCGAGCGGAGAATTCCCTGGAGGTTTCCAACATCCCTAGCACTAGCGCTTGAGAGTGATGCATCCGCTCAGCCTGTGAGCTGCCTGGCTGAGCAAGCCTGCAGCTACTCTTGCCGCAGTGACCTAGATAATCAGCTTAGATGCTGACCTCAGCCAAGACTCATCAGCTCCAGAGAGAGCTGTTGATTCTGGAAGCCCAGTCAGAGTGGGGCCACAGACCGGAGAGCTCCTCCTGGGTGGAGATGAGATGATCGTTTCTTTTGTGTATAGGCATCACGGGAGGTGCAGGACTAGGCTGAAGTGAGAAGCTTTCTAATAACACCCCCCCACACACCACAACCTTCCCCGCACCCTTCAGGGTGCACTCCAGTTAAGAGTTTAAAGTGTACGTTCTACAAATATCAGGACTTCTCTGGGTTCTTGTTGGGCCTGCCTCAAAACTAACCTAGCCGGTGTGGCTAGGTTAAAAAATGTCTTCTCAAAGACATTTTCCAAAAAGGAGGACTTCTCAAAGACATACTGCTCCAAGCTGGCTGAAAGGGTTAGGGCACCTGACCTCTACTGAATCACCTGAATAAAGCTTTCTCAGGAATAATTCCCACAAGATGCTAACCAAAGCTTTACATCCTGTGCTATGCAGGGAGTCTTGCTTATCCTCCTAGTGAGTTAGTACTCGAAGGCCAGGTAGCGCCTGCCGTCTTATCTGAAGCCTCTCTTCCTGGGCCTGCCTGTTAGCCTTCAGGACGACCCACTGTTGCTCATTGGTCACAGAGTGACAGCTTTGCTCCTGACCCCTCTCCTATCCCTCAGAAAGGTGATTTTGAGCAACATAAGGGAAATCAGGCCTGATAGTTGTCTACCCTGCAGGCTATGTGGAATTAGACTTTTATTTTCTCAGCTGCTCAAATCTGGTTTGCTTGTGATTTATGTCATTATTAGTGAAAAGAAAAGAAACACAGGTGCTTTTTTGAGATGAGACAGTCAATTATATGAATGGAGTTTAAAAGTTGGAATGTTTTCCTGTCTCAAAATGTTAGTAAAACATTGTGCAAATTAACGTACCCAAACTAAAAAATATTGACTCAGCACTGATACTTTAATTCAGATATATAAATGAGTGAAATTAATAAAACAAATTTAAGATACAATATGTCAGATAGACCAAGAGAATATAAATACTTATTTTTCCAAACATCACCTGTTTATTATTTGTTTTTCTATAATTGCTCCTGCTAAAAGCCAGAAATGAAGCAAGGTGGTTTACTTATAAAAAGCATGCCGCATATGTGTCTTTATCTGTGTTCTATTGCTGTGAAGAGACATCATGGCCAAGGCAACCCTTCTAAAGGGAAGCATTTCACTGAGGCCTGCTACAGCTTCAGGGCCTTAGTCCATTGTCATCATGGTAGTAAGCATGATGTCAGGCAGATGTAGTGCTGGAGAAGCGGGTAAGAGCTAGATCCTGATCTACAGGGCAAGAAGGGAAACCTGGGCCTGGCATGGACTTTTGAAACCTCAAATCCCATCCCCCGTGACACCCCCACCTCCAGCCCCATAACAAGGCCCCTCCTAATCCTTCTCAAATAGTGCCATTCACTGTTGGCTAAGCCCGCAAATATATGAGTCTGTGGGGGACATTCTTACTCAAACCACTAAAGCAAGTGACCCATAAAACTGAAAAATACTGCTTGCTAGTAGCCACATAAATTTCAGGGGAAATAGGTTTGTATGGGGATGATTTATTATAGAAATCAAAAGCCATAAGAAATTGAAAACAGCAATCCTTAGGCACTACACAAAATTAATTACTCACAAGTGTAATAAGTATCATCTATACAATACACTTGAAACTAATAATTTTAATTGTCTTTTTATGAGAAGAAATCTGGGAGACCATGTGCAGTGAAATGAAGAATGATTTCTCACACAGAACCTCCTTTGCTATATGAGACTTCCTACTTAGCCCACACAGACCTTCTGCTATGCACATAAATGAGGCTTTTCCTCTACAAGGAGGCATTTTGTTGGAGTACATTTGCTTTTCTTTCTCCTGTGTGCTTGTGTCCTGTAGTTATCCATTCAGATTCAAAAGTGTGATGCCATAGCCGTGTTTCTGGGAAGAAAGAAAATGCAACCTTTGATTCCTTTTCCAAAGGAAAAGCCAGAAACTCTGAGACATTTTCCATCTTGACTTATGGAGAGATTAGTCCAAGTTGGAATATTTTTCCTACAGTAGTGATTTATTACAGAAGTAGAAAGAATTTATTGAAAGCAGTAAGAAAGTGGTACTTATTCCACTGGTGTGGCCTGAAGGAAAGATAAAACCATGGAGTTCACCTTACAGTCCCTTGCTTTTAGCTAAGAGGCCTTTGTGGCCTCTTATTTGTTTCTGCATTCCATAAATTTCTTACTAAGAGCCAAGGACATACTGGTGGCCAATTTTGTTCTTCCTTCAGAAGCGGCAGCAGTCAGACAAAATGAAACCTTTAGGGTACTGAGCACACTTAGAGTTTAGAAATTTTAGTAACACAGTACCCTGTGCTTTTTCAACCTAATGTGGATAATACAGAAGAGTCTAATCTCTCTGAACCAGTGTTCCTACTTCATAGATTTCTTAGAGATTAAAACAATGCTACTAACACTATTAGAAGAAAAGTTAGCTTATAAGGAGTGTTGTATAAATATCAGTGATACAAAGTTGTATTCAAACAAAAGCTATTACAATTTTGATATATTTGTCATTTTCTATAAAAAAAACTAGTTGCTTTTTTAATCATGAGATGGATAGAATTCTTAAATTTTAAATCAAAATATTCAGACAAGTATCGAATGTGTAACTCAGTGAATTTTCATAAATTGAACACTATTGTAGCCACACCATGAAAAATCTCATTTTTTCATCAACACTGGTCTCAGTGCTGTGAGGAAGAAGTCCATTTTCTTTCTTTTTTTTTTTTAAGATTTATTTATTATTTATACAGTGTTCCTCCTGCAAGTACGTCTGCACAGCAGAAGAGGGTACCAGATCTCACTCTAGATGGTTGGAAGCCACCATGTGGTTGCTGGGAATTGAACCCAGGTCCTCTGGAAGAGCCCAGTGCTCTTCCTCTGAGCCATCTGAGCCATCTCTCCAGCCTCCCGGAGTCCATTTTCTTAATTCCCAGCAGTAGAGATTACTTGGGCTCACTTTTATTTAGAGCTTAATCATGCCTAGGCATAGTCTTAACCTTATTCTCGTATATGCCATGAGATATTAATATGCATCATGACACTTCATGCTACCTGTATACAGGTAAGTTCTTTAAGTTTGTTCTTGTTTTCCTAGCAAAACTTCGACATAAACATTGGCTAGCTCCATCTTCTCCTCTCTCGCTCCGAGGAGCAGAGCGTCCTGGCAGTATAGGCCACCAGTCCAGTGAGGGTTATTTCTTGTTGGAGTAGAACTTTACTTTCAGCAGCTATGTCTTGGCAGAGCGCATGCAACTTCTGTCTCGTTTTCCTCCGCTCTTTGTGGAATGGGAACAGCAAAAAGTTCCACCTTCATGGAGTTGTTTTAAGGATAGAAATCAAGTGTTTATAAAGCACGTATTTGGCTTTGTTGCTGTTTGATTTGAGCTAGGGCCGCTGTGCGAGCACATCAGCACTTCAAAAGCATGCTTTTAAGTCTACAAAATATATTATTGGTCATATTTCACTTTCCTAACCTTTCTGATATCAATTATTTTGGCTTTTTTTTAGGGGGGAGGGGCAACTATAAGAAACCTTTGCAAATGAGATCTTCCTATGCTGCCCAGGCTGATCTCAAACTCCTGCCTCAGCCCCCGAAATAGCTGGAACACATGCTCCTAGCATGGGTGCATTTTTATTGTCTTGCTTCTTGGTGATGCTAGGGAATAACTCAGAACTGGTTTGTGCTAGGCAAACACTCTCCCACTGAGCCGAAGCCCCAGCCTCAGCGTTAGAAGTAATGTCTAAAGGCCATGCACACAATGTTCTTAACACGCACTAATACTGTGCATTTCTATGACTTTACTAGTTGAGTCCTATCATTGGACAGTCACTGAAGCTGCTCCTGCTTGGCTTGGCTTTCTGACTTCAGAGGAGCATGGCTAACTGCCACTTCACTGCTGGAGGGAAGGAAATGTTGTTCCTAAGGTCCTCCTTTCAGAGCCTGCTCAAACCAACAGAGGTGGCCCTCAGAAATAATCCCCCCTTAAACTCAGTATGTTACACTGATTTGTTTAAGGCAGCAACATCTGTTACCAGACACTGGAAACATTTGAGGGGCAAATTCATTATTAGCATAAACCCTGCAGAGCTGCAGGCTGGGTCTGAGCAGGAAAATTTGCCTGAAGCTTAATGATCATCTAAGGTCAAGGCTGGCCGCAGCAGTCCCATGATTAACATTTCCAAGCAAGCCATTAATCTTCAGGAAATGCTTAGAATTTTGATTGCTGTTTGCATAATTGAGGTTGTGAATAATTTAGTAAGGAATGATTACATGAGTATTAGAACAAGACAGAATTTTTCTAACATCCAGGAAGTACTTCCTCGTGAGCACATTTCACAGCTGTAAACATTGAAATAGTGCAGGTTTCAGAAATGGAGATTCCAGGTTTGTGAAGATCTGTCACAGGTTTAGATTAGTAAAAGAAAGCATCTTCTTGCTAAAAGGAGAAGCAGGCACTAACATATTCTTACAATGTAAAAAAGCCCAGATAGTTAAAATAGAGACAACTTTCATTAAGTAAAATTTTTTTAATTGTTGTAATAATATTGTGAAATGTAACACTGAAACCTTGAATTTTTCATTTTCATAAACTTTCTGTTTTTGCAGGTCAGAAAGCGTTCTTTGTTTGATATCATTTCTTTTCCAGCAAAAACTGCGTTAACTAGCATAATGTATGCCTCCTATGCAGCACTAATCTATTTGGTAAGTTACTGTTAGATTCTAAAATAAATGTGTGTATGCCATCTAGCATTAGATGTCCTGGACCCGGCAGCAGTCTAGCCACACCACAGGCTATGCAAAGTAACTTCAAGTGGTTGCTTCTCTGACAAGCTAAATTCACCCCTTGCCCAGTTTGCTTATCTAATTAAAATTACCTTACTTCTCTAAAGTTAATTACTAATTTAGTCAAAACTAGTTTAACTTTCGATTTGAGGTATCCTGTTGACTTGTTATAGCCATTGTCTCATGATGTTGTTAGTTCAGTATTTCATCATTTGGGATCTATGACTTTAAAGAACAGTTACTACATTTTGATATACAAATCCTGTCCATTGCTGTGTAGTGTTCTAGTGATTTGCATTTCTTTTTTTTTTTTTCCCATTCAACTACCAATGGACATGTTAGATTGTTCCTAATCTGAGCTTTTATAAAGTTGCCATACAGATATTTGCCCATATTTTTGGTTGAAATTGCAAGGCTATCAGATCTTTATGCATTTATTGCTAACAGAAGTAGCAAAAAAAACTTTTAAAATGGTTTTTAGCAATTAAAACCCATCCTAGATCAAAATAATCCTATATGACATTAGGGTGCTAGATATTGTCAATAATTTATATTTTAGCCATTTTGAAAGTGAGTATTATAATACCAATTTTTATTTACATGTCCTTGATTAATAATGAGATTGATTACCATTGCATAACTGGCATCTGTGAATTTCTGTTAGTCTTTTATTTTTCTGAGAGACATTTAACTCTAACTTATTGGTTTTGTTTTGAAAATATACTCCAGGATATTCTTGTTTGATTTCATCTTTTCACTTTGATAGGAGTATAATTTCTTAATTCTAATGTATTTCAGCTTATTAATATTTTTCTTTATATTGTGTGGGTTTTTTTTTCTGTTTAAATAAATCACCCAAAGGTCATTGGAAGATTCTCATCTGTTATATTCTAAAAGCTGTATTATTTTGTCTTTCACTTATAGATTTATAATCCATGTGGAATTGGTATGAGGTCAGAGACAAACAGTTGCCCCAATGGTACCCAATTATATAGCCTTACTTATCAGGAAAATCCTTTTTATTGTCTTAGAACATTATTGTCACAAGTACGTTTTGTATGTGGGTCTGTTTATAAACTCTGTCTAGCTGGTTTACCTATTCTTGAACCACTTTTGCTCTCTGAATTGTGTGAGCTTCCTAAAATGTCTGTATAAATGGTAGGGTAAGTTCTTCTAATCTAAGAAGATGGAAAATCCTCTGTTTATTTTGGTCTTTTGAAAGTTTTCCTAACAATTTTTATGATTTTATTATACTTCTCATACTTTTTTGTTTACTTTTATTATATTGCAACATAAAAATGTAACCTTTTCCCATAATCTACAAGTCTAATGCAGTCCAAATTAAAATCCAAATATGTGTGTCTAAGTCGATTAACTGACTCTAAATTGTACAGGGAAATCTGGGAATAAAATGGAGCTCTGTTGGTAGGGCTCTTGTCTAATATGCATGAAAGTCTAAGGTTTGGTTTCAAGCAATGCATATATGAATTCGACATGACTGTGAGAGCCTGTGATCTCAGCACACAAGAGGTTGAGGTGGTAGGGTCCAAACTGAAGGGAATAAGAGAATATGTGTTGCTGTGCTTTATAGTGAGGAGCAAGTAAGACAAGAGGCAGGAGAACAGTCTGAGGCCTCAACCCTTTTGCTGTTATCCTTTCAAGAAAACCAGAACTGGATCTACCTGCACAGGGACTGTTCTGATGCCTTCTGTAGTAAGATGGTGGAACAGAAGGGTCCTTTGCATGACTCTGCAAGTGAGAAGAGTCAGCACAACAAACTATATTCTGAGGACAGAAAGAGGAAAAGCTATAGGAATCAAGACAGAGGTAATGGGAGAACTAAAAGACAGAGAAACAGCAAGACAACTCAGAGAAAAGCACAAAATGATTAGAAAGTCTAACTTTGGCCCCCAGCAGGGCTCAGGGGGACGTTGTTTGTGCCAGAATACCCAGTAAGCCAGAATGCAGACAGTCCCAGTGAGAGCATCATCCTGTCTTAGCAGTGGGGGAAACCCAGAACACGTGCAAGCCTGGATGTCTAGTGCTGTGATTTGTTCTGAAGTGATTCATTGCTCATGCCTTGTCAGCTTATCGCCAGGATACAGTGTGAGAAGAGCACTGTTAAGAACTAAACTCCTCTGGATTTCACGCTATACAGAACTGTCAAAATTCAGAGTGTAAGCTGTGGGGCACAGTGGTCAGTGGCACATTCCTCTGAGGGAAGGAGAAGAACAAGTGGTGTACTGAAAGGAGTGCTGAGAGAAGGGGCGGTAGACTGTTCACTTCCCACAGGGCTCCCTCTCCCCTCCTATCACCAGCCAGAGGTCAGCAGTCTGCTAGCATCCCATGCTTTGCCTCTGAAGATACACTTTGGATATTTGCCAATGCCCTGGAAGATACAGACTGAGGACATCTTGAGTAAGGGAACACTCGACTATCACAGATTGGTGGGGTTCATGTGGAGCCAAACTTCAAGAGAGGAGTACCCACCCAGCCCCTAATGGGGCTTCTTGGCATGCATACAGAAAACCTTTGAGGTGAATGCAGCTCTGCCTCAGCCATATATATATTCTTGACCAAGCCAAGTAGAAAATGCAGGGCAGGGCAGGGCAGGGCAGAGCAGAGCAGAGCAAGGCTCAGTCTGCACATAGCACTCTGTTTGATGGGCAATGTTATGACCACTGGCCTTATCTCTGTCCCACTATCCTCATTTCCCCACCAATCACATTTGCTAGAATGCAGAATACAGTAGAGGACAAAGAAAGAAACATTCAATCTATGGACCTCAGCTAGAAGGAAGTTTTTAGTGTTTTCTTCCTTTCTTTACATTATTTTTTTCTTGCTTATGTTTAATTTTACTTTTTATTTTAATTGAATTTTTAAATTTCTCTTACTGCTTTTAGCTCTTTAGTTTATTCTCTATTATTTCTGCCTCTTTTCTATTTTTATTGGTGGTGGTATTGCTGTTTTGTTTCTTAGCTGTTTGTTGTGTTTCTATGTCGAGAAGGTTTTCCTGTTCTGTGATTATTATCATCTCTTTGAGTGATACTTCATACAGAACTCTCAAAAGAAGGCTTCTTAGTAAGAAGACCCTTGCATAATAAAGTAGAATAGATATTAGAGAAACTTATTCTAAGTGAAATAATAGCAGAAAACTTCCTACATGTCCCCAGTGCAAGAACAACTTAAGACCAAGTAGAAATGACCAGAAATGAAAAATCTGGATTTTTGTGATTTTAAAAGTACATGCTAATAATGTTTATTATTAGCCCAATAATTATGGTGGTATTATTTAACCTATTATAATCATGAAAGGACATAGACCCCTGATAGATTTTATAATTGCTTTATATCACCTTGGGCTGGGTAGATAATTCCACCTACACTATTCATATCTGCCTGCTCTCATCCCATTCCATCTGCTTTAATAATCCTAATTAGGCTACCTCCCATCCATAATCCCAAATATTTGCTAATGTTCTTCATCTGGGCCAATCCTTTCCACACCATTCGTGGAGTTTTTTCTCCTGGTCCACATGATCTCTTCATGTCTTCCTCCTTCTCTTCCTCTCCCTCTGGTGATCCTCTCCTACCCCCCAAAGCCCATCAACCTTGGCCAAACCTCTCTATCCACCTTGCCCAAACCTCTCTATCCACCTTGCC
>NW_026587759.1:1206425-1271907 GCF_907164565.1 Psammomys obesus
CCAAACCTCTCTATCCACCTTGCCCAAACCTCTCTATCCACCTTGCCCAGGTATGTTGGCATTTTATTAGTTAAACAGAGAGGCAAAGTTTACAACATCATTTGGGGAGTGTGTGTGTTCGCTTGTAACAAGCAGTCCTCAGGGGTGAAAGTGATTAACTTTAAATTAGACAGAACCAGATCAACCTCCAACACTGGACCCTTTCTACATAAAAGCTAGGCATGTCAGCATACATCTAGAACTTGAGTACTGGTTGGTGGTGGGTGAGGAGGGACAAGTGAGTCTATGGAGTTTGTTTCAAGCCAGCTTAGATAAACTGATGAGTCTAGGTTCAGTAAGCTACCCTGTCTCAAAAGACAAGGTGAATAGTGATCAAGCAAGATAATATACTCTTGCCTTGCCTCTGTGCACATGTGCACATGCCTCCACATACACACACCATGTATACAGATAACACACATACATATGCACACAAAGTTTCAAATCAGCTACTTGGATTATAAAACAAGACCAAAGAAATGCTGACAGCAAGAAACTCACATTCCTCACGAATTCATACACAGACTAAAAGTGAAATACCAGAAAATTATATTCTAAGCAGATTAAGCGGAAACAAGCAGGAGAATCTATATTCATATCAAACAAAACATACAAGACAAAATGTTCAGAAGAGACAAAAATGAGGTCAGTTTATATGGACAAAAGAAACTGTGCTTTCCATCACTGAAAAAACTGAAAGAATTTTAAAGAAGAAAAGGTTGATTTTGGCCCATGGTGTCAGAGGTTTCAGCTAATGCTAGTTTTCTCCACTGCTTTGGCATTGGAGGTATGCGAGACAGAAACAGCATGGCAATGAATGCAGAAGCTGTTCCTTTAATAACAGAGAAGAAGCAGAGGGAAGAGATATGGACAGGGCAAGATACAGCCCCTAGAACATGCCTCCAGTGAAATATTTACTGTAAGTAGTACCCATGACTTAAGATTACCAGTACCCCCGAAAACAGGTCCATTATCTGGGGACCAAGCCTTTAGCCCATGAGCCTGTGGAGAACATTTCACATCTAAACCATAAGAGGAACAATCCAGTAAGGAGACATATGGTTATAAATATGTGTAAATTGAAAGTCGGATCACTCAATCTTATTAAACAAATACTACACAGAATAAAAGGAGATAAAGATACAATACAATAATAGTGGGTGACTTTAGTATCCCTGCTCTCACCACCGGATAGATCATCATGACAAAAATATCAACAAAGAAACATTAAATATACTAACGGTCAATGATTTAACAAATATCTACACAATATTCCATACAACATAGCAAAACACACATTCTTTTAGTCAACACATAAAACACTATTTTCCAAAACATATTTAAGTCATTAATACAAGCTTTACAAATATAAAAAATGCGAAATGGAGAAAAGAGAGGGAAAGAAAGTATAGGGCAACATAATCTTTTTAATTCTTGAATATCTCTAAAATGTATTAGATGCAAAAAAACATAAAAGATATTTAAAAATTTAACTCAAAAATATATTTAAAAAAATATCATCTAGCTGAGTGTGGTGGTGCATGCCTATAATCCCAGCACTCAGGAGGCAGAGGCAGGAGAATCACTGTGAGTTCGAGGCCAGCCTGGTCTACAAAGCGAGTCCAGGACAACCAAGTCTACACAGAGAAACCCTATCTTGAAAAACTAAAATAACCATCATCTAACATCATTAAATCAGTTTTATAACAAGGATGCTAGGATGGTTTTTACATTTGCAAGCCAATACATTTAACACAGAGTATAAACAGAATTAAGACAAAAAATGGCATGATCATCTATATCAATGCAGAAGAAAGCTATGAAATGAAATTATATCATGTGGAAAAATTAAAACTAGAACTTGAGGTCATCCTGCTGAAAAAGACGACAAAAGACACAGAAAGAAGAGTATGTGTTGTCTCATACGGAGACTAAAATGACTTTTTAAAAAAGACCTAAACTATTGAGAGTAGTGCTAGGAAGGGGCAAGGGACTGGTGCAAAGATGAAGAGGGTGGGTCAGATAAAGATGCAGTATAATATAATGTATGGAAATGCACAATGGTAAGTCTTTCATGTTAACCAATGTGTGATTCCAGTCAAAGTTTTGTTAGAGAGGTAAGAAAGCCCTCTAGCTTTGAAGTCTGAAGGAGAGAGAAAACACTGAGTATCTACTGTCATAACGTCATCTTGAAGCAGCTCTTCTGCACAGTAAACTAGTTAGGTTCCCTTTAGCTTTCTGGAATATGCTGCTGTCCTACTTGGCTTCATTGTTGTCATCATTAGTAATACAGAACAGGTTGAATGAATAAGCCTGCTGCATTTCTCAGTTCTGCAAATTTTATTTAAACATTTTTCCATATTTAGGATAAGGAATTAATCGCCTCCCATGACTCAGTGTTTCCTCACAGGAAGGGCTTTTTAAATTAGAACATGAAGATTATTGACTATGTCAGATGTGTTACTTTTTGTCTGTGGCTTTTATTGGTACAGGCCGTCTGTGTTAATGCTGTGCTTGGAAAGATAAAGAGCATTTTCCAAGAAGAAGAATCCATAAGGCAAAATAGAGAGAGTGAGAATTTTCGGAAAGCCTTTTCTGAGCCTGTGCTTCCAACGCCCGTATTTTCTGAAGGTGAAATCAAAGCGAAACCTTACAGGTCATTGCCAGAGAAGACTGAGAACCTTGCAGGCCACCCCAAGCCTCCTGCCAACAAGCAGAGTAACAAGATCCAGGTTTTACACTCCGTGTTTGACCAATCAGCTGAGCTGAATGAATGAGAAATATGAACAGATACCACTTTATAGAGAGTGCAATAGTTATCTATCCACATGCATTTCATCAGACATACCAGAAGACCAGTTCAGATATGCTGAATGCTCTTTTAAAAGGGGATAGAGCAGCAAAAAGGCTATGGCATCATTCTCTTGTATTTATATGACAGAGACAATAAAATGAATCTTGACGTACAATATATGTATGCCTATCCAGTGTTTTTAACTTTTATTTTCATAAGTATATGTGTAGGTATCTGCACAGGCCAGAAAATAGTGTCAGGTCTCCAGGAGCTGCCTGACACGGATGCTGGAACCCAAACCTGGTCCTGTGGAAGAGCAGAATGTGCTCTTAATCACTGACCATACTGTTATAGAAAATACTTAGCCATACAACATTTATAATAAGAGAATTCATATTCTGTTGTATTCATACTGTTTATAATATAGATGTATTCAAATTCATTTATATGTTAAGAATTGTTTTGAATGTTTATCTGGAAAGAAAAATATCATAACAAAATGCTGTATATATTTAGGGGCTGGAGAGATGGCTCAGTAGTTAAAAGCTCTTGCTGCTCTTGCAGAGAACCCAGATTAGGTTCTCAGCCTCTCTGACTGAGAACTGTCTATAACTGCAGGCTCTGATGCCCTCTTCTGGTGTGTGGTGCATATACATACAGGCAGACAGAAACTGTTTAAAACAATGCTTACATATCTTTTTCAGAGAAAGTAAAAAAAAAAAAAAGTTTCTATTTGCAGGCTCTAGAGCTGAGTCCTCCTCCTGACTCACTTGTGAAATTATAAAGGACTTGATGTTTATAGATACAAAAGCTTATAAAACAAAATGTTACTTGCAAATCTGGGGAGATTTATGTGATAGGACAAGATGTGATAAGGTTGTTATTTGATAATAGAGTTTGGCTATATCCCCATTCCAGCTCTGAATTTCTGGGTCAAATGATCCTATTACCTCAGCCTCCTGAGAAGCCAGGACTATAGGCGCTTGCCACTGAGCCTGGCAAAATGACCACTTTTTTTTTTTTTTAAAGATTTATTTATTTATTGTGTATACTGTGTTCTGCCTCCATGTACACCTGCAGGCCAGAAGAGGGCACCAGGTCTCGCTGGGAATTGAACTCAGGACCTTTGGAAGAGCAGCCAGTGCTCTAAACCTCTGAGCCATCTCTCCAGCCCCAAAATGACCACTTTTATTTCCAAATTTAAAGACAAATTAGAACAATGAACCCAGTCCATAAGTGGCAGTCATCACTTCCATTGGCTCATGACAGAAATGCTGCTATACATGGCCCTATAAACTGAGGTCCTAGTTTTTGCCTAAAGGAATGACTTTGATTTCTCCAGGCACTTTACACTCTAACACATGGTAAAATTTTGTGGCCGGTAAATCTCCCCTCAGAGATGGCACATTTCTTGAACCCCATGAGTAGCTCAGCTGTTCGTGTAAACACTATTGAAGCCCAAACCTGGCTTATTAGTACTTCCACAAATAAGTAACAAATGTCTTCTATCACATAACCCATATCCCAAAAGAAAAGGAAATGCAATAATTCACAGCAAAAGGTCCAAGCACTTGTGAGCCAAACTTCAGTCCTCAGAAAGAGCAGCAAGTACACTTAGCCACTGAGCCATCTTGCCAGGAATCCCAACCTCTCCACCCCAACCCAGGTGAAGTCCTTTAGCATGCTAAGTACTAGGTTAAGATACTTAACTCACCCAAACCATGAAAATTCCTATGCTTTGAGATTTGGTTTTGTTTTTCAATGTATTCGCCCTGAATTCATAACCTACACACCCTTTCTGGCCCCATTTATACCTCCATTTTACTGAGTGCTAAGTTCTGCCTGACAGACACCCAGGGTGTTACCCTAAATCCTGACTAACAATAGGGTCCCAGGCAGCCGGAACAGCCAGGCCACAAATAACTGGTGTAGTAAAACCAGGGCAAGCCAAGTGAACATCAACCCTGCTTGTAGATGCTAAGCAATGAGATGATCCATCTCTGCTGCCCACACATTTATGGGAAACTAGATGTTCCCCACGCACCATGTTCTCTAAAATTCTTTTAAACTTTTATTTGAAAGTACTTTGGCCTATTAAATAGGAGGCTTTACATCTGTCTTGGCTACAGTGTGACAGTGTGTGGCCTTTTTACTTCAAAAATCACCCCTGACAAGAGACAAGTCAAAGATGGGCAGTGGTGGTATACACCTTTGATCCCAGGACTCAGTAGGCAGAGGCAGAGGCAGGTAAATCTCTGTGAATTCGAGGACAGCCTGGTATACAGTTAACTCCAGGATGGACAGGGCTACAAAAAAATTCGGCCCCCCCCCCCCAAAAAAAAGAGACATTTGGTTTTGACATCTAGCACCCGCAGCCCCCTGGATAGGGTCTCACTATGCAGTGCTGGCTGCCTGGGGCTATGTAGACCAGGTTGGCCTCAACTCATAAAGATTCTTCTGCCTCTGCCTCAGAATGCTGGAATCAGAGGTGTATACCACCTAGCTTTAAGTTTTTTGTTTTTTATGTTCAAAATATACATTGCCCTCATGTTTTGGAGGCAATTTTAACAAGTAAAACATGTTAACCATTTGTAAGCAAAAGTACACAACTAAACTTTGGGAATCTCAGTGTACTTAAATTTTACTTTTAAACCTATAAAAACCATAATTAGAGGGGGTAGGCAATCTGTGGACATAGCAATGTGAAAAGAATGCTCGGAACTGGTGAAGCAAGCGATAAGATTCATTCTGCTGTTAACTTTGACCATATGAAAACTTTCCAAAATAAAACCTGCTGTATTTAAGGGGGATCTATTTTCCATTTAAACTTTTCCTGTTTTCTGTTTTATCTGTTATGACTGTGTTTACTCTAAGTTATCTCCATCCTTCTTAAGCTGATTATCTCAAACCTATACTGTACAGATTCCAATCAGTCCTGAGACAGATGGAAAGTACTCTACCGACATCATCAGGCCCCTGAAATCATACCAAAGTAAATGTGCTTTTAGACCTCCCAAATCCAAAACTGTAAGAAACATCTGCTTTTATTTTAATTTACGTGTAAATGACTTGAATGTGCAGGTGCGCACAGAGGCCAGATGAGGGTATCAGATCTCTTGGAGTCAGAATCACAGGCCACAGGTGACTATGAGCCACTTGTGAGTGCTAAGAACCAAACTCAGGTCTTCTCAAAGAATAGCAAGAGCTCTTAGACACTGGCCCTTCTCTCCAGCCCCTGACAAAATCTGTGGTTTTTGAAGATATTTGTATATATGTTGGAAAAAATTCATCTTTGAAACTGAAAAAAAAAAAAAAAATGACCGAAAAGTCTTTTCAAACATACACATTTTTGTTGTTGTTGCTGCCATATATTTTTTTATCAGGAAGAACTTTGAATCACTTTGAATTCTCCAGTGGCATAAAAATCAGAGTCACATTTAAAAGGTTCCTTAGAAAGTGTGACATAAATATTGCCATTATCCACCGTCACGGTATGAATCCTTTGCTTTACGCCTTTGGAGCACCACTTGGGTTTTGCTGATGGGTCTTTAGGGTTTATAGACTGATATAATCCTTCTCCTGTTGCCAAAGTGATTTTGTATTTATGCCAGGGGCAAACTATGCATGACTGTCCATTGAAATCCTGGAGGAGAAAAATAACAGATTAATACTCTTGACATTTCAAGTGTATGACAAATCTGAGTTAGTTAAGAATCCAATGCAGGAGAGCTGGGTTAAAGAACAGCTTCATCTGGGCACAGGGGTCTTTTCTGAGACTGATACTCCAACCAAGGACCATGCATGGAGATAACCTAGAACCCCTGCACAGATGTAGCCCATGGCAGTTCAGTGTCCAAGTGGGTTCCATAGTAATGGGAACAGGGAACATCTCTGGCATGAACTGATTGGCCTGCTCTTTGATCACCTCCCCCTGAGTGGGGAGCAGCATTACCAGGCCATAGAAGAAGACAATGCAGCCACCCTTGATGAGATCTGACAGACTAGGATAAGAAGGAAGGGGAGGAAGACCTCCCCTATCAATGGACTGGGGGAGGGACATGGGTGGAGAAGGAGGAGAGAGGGTGGGATTGGGAGGGGAGGAAGGAGCTACAGGGGGGATACAACGTGAATAAATTGTAATTAATAAAAAATTAAAATAAAAAAAAAGAACAGCTCCAGGAGCAGGCATGAACCTGTCATCCCAGTACTGAGGAGATGAGGCAGAAGGACCTTGAACTTGAGGCCAGCCTGGACTGAGTCAGGAACAAGGATGAGCATGCCAGTGAAACAATTAAGCAGGTGAAGGCACTGGCCTCTAAGCCTGATCTGGGTTCAATCAGTGGAGCCTGATGAAGACCAGAGCGGCCTCTGCAGAGTGATCCTCTTTGCTCACAGGGATCGTCCATACATGCCAAGAGTCCTAGATTGTGGCTCACATGTTGAGTAGTAAATTCTTTATAGGCTAAAACACTGGAGACAATTCTATAGCATTCTCAACATATGCTTACAGCCCAGTGCACCAGAATCAGAGGAATGTTAACTTGGGTTCCCATAGAGGTTTCAGCAAAGAGTCACATTTTTATAACTTAAATACATGCCCTGTAACATAAGGAACAAGAACAGATATAGTTACCAGGCAAATAGCAAGTGCATAGAGAATGAAACTCAGGTTTGTTCTTTTCTTAGACAAAACAAAACATAACAAAACCCACAACCAAATAGAAGACAGAAATTAGATAACTAAGAAGGCAAAGACGATTTCCCCAAATTCTTCAGATAAGTTTTTAAAATGTAGTTTCTCTAAAATACTTTGAAAACTTTTTATTATATTGAAAATATATACTCATAAAATTCAAGCATGCAATGTATAAATAAAAAGTGAATGCATTAGACTCATTGGAACTACTCCATTTGCTCTTAATACTCACAAATACATTGTGAACATCTCTCCATACCTGCACACATAGGCTTGCTTCATTAATTTAATGGGTGCATAATATTCCTCAACATGACTATGTTATAATGTACTTAATGAGGTGGTCTCAAGTTTTTCATTATAATGATAATATAATAAAGTTTTCCTGTACATAGTCAAACATCTGTGCAATTATATGCATGGGGTAGATTATCTCAGCATACTTGTTAGGCCAAAAGATATTCATAGTTATTATTTATCTGCAAAATAGTTTTCTTTGCATTTTATGATATGACTAGGTAAGAACAGAGGCAATCATTTTCAAAGCACTAAAGTAGAATTGAATATAAATTATTAATCTTTGAATAAGGAATATATAATAAAATAAGAATATAGGAAACATCCGAGTTTGCTTAGAGTAAATTTAGTTTTACATACCTCAATTTCTCCCAAGTGTAAGGGTCCTCCAGAATCTGAAAAGGAATTGATATATCTATTCATGAAACTGAATTTTTATAGTTTAATGAGGAACAAATACAAATTCCATAAATGAAAATAAATCTTACGGTAGCAGCGAATGTCCATAGCATGATATTCCCCTTTATGGTAGAAAATGACCACTTCTCTGTCATGGACAACAGCTGTCATTCTTTCTGACTTTCTAATGTCATCTTCTCTGCCAACACAGACAGAAGTGTACTTCTTTTCATCATCTTGTTCAGAGATTTGAAGGTCCATGCTATTTAGTGAGGAGAGAAAGAAGACAAGTCAGGAAAGGATGTGAGGAGGAAAACGAAAGAGAAAAACTGTGTTTTCTCTCTAGTCTGGATTTCTTGGAACTAATGGATGCATTTTTCTATAGGTATACAGAATAAAACATTTATAAGCACTAGATTATGCTCATCTTTACCTTGATTTAGGGACCCAACATCTGCTAAACCAAGGAAGACTTCCCACTATCGGGGAAGACATTAGTCACTTTCAATACTTAAGAAGGAACTTTTGGAGCAGATGCCTAAGCCTAAAGAGCCTAAAGCTTCACTGCACTTTCATTTCCTATCACAGTCAATATGAAAGAACATCCAGTTGTTCTTCGCACTGTTTTTGTCTGGTGAAGGAGTCCCATAGATTCTTGGATGCCCTGCTGCTCTGGCCACTTGAAGTGCATGAACACATGGCCAACTTTTGTTCATCCAACTAGATAACTACTCTGTGCAAGAGGAGAGAGGGGTGAATAGATTATTCCATTTTTACAAAAAGACACTAAGATGATTTTTTCCCTTTGGATAACTTATACAAGAGAATTGTAGACTATGCATTTTTTTTCTTAGAACAAATATTCAGCCTTTTTAATTGGAAAGTGACTCGGTAGCTTCCACACACTTTAAGACTATAATCACAGTCTGTTGACTCCATGTGAGCAGAACTAAAATGACAGCAGTGTTGAGACTTTAGGAGCCTACTGTGAGCTCACAAAGTAAGCTCACCCCTAACAGAAGATGTTACGGTACAGGGGCCGGTAGGTGCCTGGACTGTTTGTTACCTTGCAGCAGAGCTACTTCAATTCCTTTATTAGGTGAGAAAATGAAAGCTTACAACAGATGACAGAGGTTACAGTGCCACGGTAACATGTAATCACAACTGTTCACACTGACAGAGAAGCTGCTCAAGGAATGACTGCAGGTAATCTTCAAAGGCCACCACAGAATTACAAATGAGCTCTTTCCACATTCTCCTTCAGAGCTTTCTCCTCGTTATAGACATCATTTTATGGAGGTTTTCCAATCAATGACTATGTGATTGTCACTTTGGGAGTTAGGACATGCAAGCTTTCTGCTATCTCCAGGACTGTGTTCTACATAGTATGATTGATAGAGAATGGATATATAAATACGGATGACATTAAAGTAAATCATGATGAAATTACATTGGTTGACAGGGTGAGGAAATTTTGCAAAGAACTGTAGAGTAACTGAGCTAATCAAGTTGAAGCCCCTCCCCTAAAAGGAGCCAGATATGCAAAGCACTGGCAGAAGAGAAATCCATGCAAAAGACAGAGTGACAGCCTTACGGAGAGAAAAGGCTTGTTTAATCTGAGGAACCAAACATAAAGTGGAGGATAATGAGCAAGATTGGCCATCTCTTGGTTACAGGTAAGAGCTGGTTGTATCGCAATAGTGGTGACAGAGGCAAGGACAGCTGTTCTAGGAGCACTGGGAAGTCACCAGCATAGAAGTTTTACATGTTCCCACTTTAATGACAGTGCTCCAGGCTCTCTGGAAAGTGGGTGCTAACAGAACAAGTATGAAAACACAATAGAAAGCTGCTACAGTGAGGCACCACAGCCAGAGCGAGCTGGCTACAGTGTTTCTGATGTGGGAGGGAGAAGCAACCAATCCCTAGAGCAAGTCCCATTTACAGGACAGTAGAAGACAGCACAAGGGGCAAGACCAGTACAGAGAGGCGAGACCACACCTAATAACTGCTAATCAAATGACGATAATCTACTTTATCACCTGCCTCAAATTGCAGGTAGGTAATAACCAGAGAAAACAAAAGGCAGTCAATGAGGTAAATTGATGTAAATGATAAATTCATGTAAATTTGATAAATGATAAATTAAATGATAAAAATGATAAATTCAGGTAAATTCATGTAAATGATAAATGAAAAAAACTGGGGCTTCCCAGGAAACTATATTGTTCTAAAACTGGTTGTTAGCAAAATGTTCAGACTATCCTGCTTCCTTTCTATAAACTTACTTTTTTTAAAATTAAATAACCAAATATTGGTTATTATCTAAGTGAAACGTATAACCATTACAAGCCCCTTTTTAGCCTATACTTCTAAATTTTGTCTGGTATTTCATTCTGTGTATCAAAGGTAGACATTAAAAGGTAAACAAATCTGGCACGGTGGTGCACGCTTTTAATCCCAGCACTCAGGAAGGCAGAGACAGGCAGATTCTTGTGAGTTCGAGGCAAGCATGGTCTACAAAGAGAGTCCAGGACAGCCAAGGTTACACAGAGAAACTGTCTTGAAAAACAAAATACAAAAACAAACAAACAAAAAAGGCTAAAGAAAAAAATCAGGACTAAGAAATTATTCAATATTATCCACAGAGACAGTCTCAAGGGCTACAGGTCTGACTTACCCTCAAGAATAACATTTTATAACATGTGCCACTCCGCAGATGTTCTTCAAGATGCAAAGCAACGCAGCCAGATGTTTACAAGACATGCTTGGTTTTGAGCCAGGTCTCATGTGTCTTAGGCTGCCTTGCACCCCTGATCTTCCTGCCTCCATTTCCCTAATATTACAGGCCTTAGATACCACACCAGGTTAATGCAGTGCTTGGGATCAAATCCAGGGCTTGTGCATACATGGAAAGCACTCTAACAACTAAGCTATATCTCTAGCACCAAATGCTATGTGTACGTTTTCAATACCCAAATACTTATTTGATCATCTTAAAAGCCCTCAATGGATGTTTACATCGGACATAGCCTTCCAAATCAAAAATAAAATAATTCTAAAGATTTAGCAATCCTAGGTTTTAAATAATATCCTTTTTTTTTTTGGTTTTTATTTTATGTGTATGTCTGTGCACCACATGTTCATGCCTGACTGGGGCTTGAGGAGGCCAGGAGACAGCGTCCAATCCCTGGATCTGGAGTTAGAGAGGATTGTACATATCAGGTGGGTGCTGAAGTCAAGCCCGGTTCCTCTTCGAGAGCGGCCAGTGCCCATAAACCACCAGTCCAGCACAGCCAGTGCTCGTAAACCACCAGTCCAGCGCGTCCAGTGCCCATAAACCGCCAGTCCAGCACGGCCAGTGCCCATAAACCGCCAGTCCAGGGCGGCCAGTGCCCATAAACCGCCAGTCCAGCATGGCCAGTGCTCGTAAACCACCAGTCCAGGGCGGCCAGTGCCCATAAACCGCCAGTCCAGCGCGGCCAGTGCCCGTAAACCGCCAGTCCAGCGCGGCCAGTGCCCGTAAACCACCAGTCCAGTGAGGCCAGTGCTCACAAACCGCCAATCCAGCGTGGCCAGCGCCTGTAAATCACCAGTCCACAGCAGCCAGTGTCCATAAACCGCCAGTCCAGAGCAGCCAGTGCCCGAAAACCACCAGTCCAGTGAGGCCAGTGCCCGTAAACCGCCAGACCAGCGCCTTAGCACCTTTCAGTTTCACATTAGCAATATTATAATTGTATGAATTTTTTATGACAGTATAAGGTTTACAACTTTGCCTTACGCAGGATAAAGAATTAAATATGGAAAAGGAAATGAAGTGAATGAGAATGATGTCCCACATTATCAGTAGAAACTCCACTGCTATTAAACACAGCAAAAAGTATACTGTGAAATGCTCCTAGTGTTAAGAACGTACAGTTGTGTAAAACCGAAAACACTGTGAATCACACGTTAACGTCAATACTCCAGTTGTATGAAGACGACCCTCACAACCTACCTTCTAAACAACACTGATGCTGCCAGCTTCACAAGGAGTTAACACACCTTTTACTTGACCAAACAGGAAGCTACCCTCCTGGAGCCTTTCAGCCTGAGGCTACATTTTGCCGGTAAGTTCCCCACACATCCAATTTGTTTAATGGAGAACTTGGACCTAGATTATATGACTCCAACCCATCAACCTTACAATGCCAGGAGGGAAAAACTATGACTCAATTAAAAGCAAGCGTGCAAAAACAGAAAACATTTACTTAGAAATAAAATCTCTAGGCAGTTTATTAGAAGGGAGCTTTAGAAAAGGGAATTTACAGCCAGGCGTGGTGGCGCACCGCTATAGTCCCGGCACTCAGGGAGGCAGAGGCAGGTGAATCTCTGTGAGTTCAAGGCCAGCCTGGTCTACAGAGCAAGTACAGAAGAGCATAGGCAACACAGAGAAACCCTGTCTCAAAACACAAAAAGCAACAAACAAACAAAAATAATATTAAAAGAAAAGGGAATTTACTGACGAACAATGGGGCAACTAAGCCAGGTGGAAGTCTGAGTGCACCACAAGCCTGGGTTCTAGAACATGCATGAATGAAAGGAGAATGTCTGCACTGATAGGGTTCTCAGAACTGAGAGCTTTCATACAATGTATAAACTTTACACAAATTAAGTTTAGGAACTACTCTGGAATTTGCAGTCAACCCTTGCTCTAGTTACCCTAGATGGGCTGGGTTGAACCTCAGCTGACCAGCAAATGCTGGAGTTCTGTCCCCACCATGTGGGTTGGGGGTGGGTACTTAATTTGGCATTTGACTGTTGCGGTGGTTCTAACAGGAATGGCTCTCATAGACCTAGTGTTTGAATGCTTGGCCCATGGGGAGTGGTATTATTACGTGTGGCCTTCTTGGATGACGTGTGTCACTGTGGAGACAGCTTTGCGGTCTCATACAGTCTGACTGCATGCTGCCATGTTTCCCACCATGGTGATAATGAACTAACCTCTGAAGTACATGTCATCCTGCCTCAAATGTTTTCTCTCATAAGAGTTGCTATTGGTGTCTCTTCACAACAATAAAACCCAAACTAACACAACTGTTATTTGAAAAACTATGATATATGCTCTTTTACAGAATTATTCCACAATAAAATAAGCAAAAATAACTGTAACAAAAAAAGCAAGGGGCCAGGTGTGGTGGCACACATCTTTAATCCCAGCACTCAGGAGGCAGAGGCAAGCACATCTCTTTGAGTTCAAGGCTAGCCTGGTCTACACAGTGAGTTCCAGACCAGCCAGGGCTGTTTAATAAGACTCTGTCTTAGGAGAAATAAAAAGGTAAAGGAGATCATCACCATAATTTGGGGGTGTTTGTGGCTGATGAGAAGCTGGAAATTCCTGTATCTACGGTCATCTGGTTTGGGTTGATTTGGTCAAAAAAACAAATTCCTAGTGGGAACATTCACCCTCAGAGCTGGAACTACAGCCTTATCAGATTTCATGGAAAGAACACAAAGAAACCAAATGGTAAAAAAAAAAAAAAAAAAAGTGAAACAAGTAGAAAATGGGGAAATAGGCTGAAGTAAAAGGAAAGAAATTTTAATATGCAACACACATACCCTACAAAGTAAAATACAGGACATGTGAAGAACTGTGGACAGTAAATAAGCAAAGTGGTCAGAAGACATGAACAAAGAGTTCACAGATGAGGAATTCCTAGTGGGCAATAGATATGTGAAGATGTTTAACCTCATTGGGAAGATGAAAGCAAATGCAAAGCAAATCCCAAGCTAGAATATTTCCACCCCGCAAACTAGCAAAAACGTTAGAGAAGATAGGCAGGAATATGGCATAACCCCTAGGATGGCATAAGCTAGTCTCAGTGCATCTTGGCCTCACCCAGTAAAGTCTAACATTCATGACCCAATATCCCACTTGAGGAATGTCAGAAGAATGACCACACCAGCAAACGACAAGAAACAACACAGATCATTAGTTGTGGGGTGAATAATTTGTGTATTCATTCAGTGGAATGCTGTATAGCAGTAGAAATAAACTTGTTTATAAAATGTGAAAGTAAGCTTTCCTTTTTTATCATATGCGAAAGCACGTAGCAGGTCACTCACGAATGCATGCTTTTAAAATATTTCATTATTATTTAATTAGTCTTGGTATTCTGTCTGCAGGTAATCTGCACATTGCGTGCATGTCAGGTGCCCCAGGAGCTGGAAGGCAGCATCAGATCCCCTACAACTGGAGTTACAGACAGTTTAAATGACCATATGGATGCAGGATGCTGAGTTCACATTCTCGGGAAGAGCCGAAGCACCCTTAAGAGCTGAGCCATCTCCCTGGGTCCCATGAATACGTTTATAGGATAAACTTACAGAGAAAAGCAAGAGGATAATACAAATATTCTCAGAAATGTTCTTATTTCTTATAGTTAATGTTATTCTTTTTAGTATTCAAGTCGAATACTTTATATCTTTGTTGAAAACTCAAGAAAAACAGGGGTTTGTATCAAAGCATTTACCTCTGATTACAGGAATGAACTATTACAGAATTTTGTACAGCTTTTGTCAAAACGTAGTAGTAGATAAGAAGTTAGATATACACACACACACGAAAAAAATAACAAAATCTAATACATTTAGACTAACTCTAAAAGTTAATCATTCCTGACAACCAAACAAGTAAAACCAAACACAAGCCTCCCTCAAATTTCAGTGTTTGAACACAGAACATTTACAAGGTTTGCCTCCAAACAAGAACAATGTAGTGAACTTTGAAGGGACTGATAAGAAAGGAACAGGAAGGGCTCTAAGTGATAACAATTTCAGAGAATTATGACTATAGCCTTGCATATGCTTAGGAAAGTATTACTTTTCAAATAACAGTTTTCTTAATGTGTCATAAATGGTACTACTTTTGGTATGTGATGATTACTTAAAATTTACACTCACATTGTTCTTAATTAAATACTGTGAATATCACAATCCATTCAAACAATGAGTTCATGTGTTCACCATTAAGACTGTTTTGTTAATCTTGTTAATTAATTAATTTTGTTAATCTTATAAACTATTCAGGCAAGCCAACATATGCCTACATATTTCCTCCACTTTAATAATGTAGAACCTTTTTTAAGTATAGTGTTCTTACACTGGCAGAAAAAATTTACGTATTTACAGCATACAACATGATGTTCTGAAGCACACATACACTGTGGAATGACTAAGTTTAGCTAGTTAATAAGTGAGTTCCCATACATAATTAACATACTGTGATGAGAACAGTTTACATGCACTTGGCTTTTTCAAAAATCCAATATATTATTCACCACAGTCACCCTGTGTACAATAGAGCTAAAATAACAGATTCCTTTAACTAAATAAAGGGAAGCAGAAAGTTAGCCAGGTACCCTAACTGAGGAATAGATTTCCGTAAACTTTAGTTCTCTGTTCCACCATTCCCTTAAAAAAAAAAAAAAAAGTGGGGTTTTGTTTGTAGATCCCTAATATTAGGTTTCTTAAAGTGAGAATTTCATAAAATTACATATTAGCTAAGCAGATGTCAGTTTTAGACACCTTTCTAATGCAGACATTTCATTCAAGTGTACATTTACTGGAGATAAAAGACATGAAACTAAAGGTACTCACGTGTCGCTCCTCTTGAGCAATGACTATGATGCGCTTACTAAGAGTGGGGACTCGTATCACCCATTACCAAGCTTATCTCAAGGGTGACGCCCTCGCTGTTAGGCTCAGGGAGGGGAAATTCGTTAGTCAATTTTCTATCAGTTTGGCTGACAATACGTTAAGACCAGCTACATTTCTTGAGTGACTGACTACTGCTTGGACACTTTACAAGTAAATGTTCATTACTCACAAAAATTGAAGACTCATGAACTAATATGCTGTTTGTTCTTACTTTCGTTTAACTAGCAGCCAGCGATTTGTAAAAAACATGTGGCCTGAAAAAAAAAAATCATCTTGAAAGCCACAAAAACTGTTCAGCAAAAATGTGTAGAGATCTTCATATCGGTGTTGCATACATATTATCAAGAAAGATGGTTCTGAATTTAAATCCAGGAATGCTAATATACTAGACAGTGTTCATAAATATTTAAAGCTGAACACTTGCTAAACTTAAGTCATGCAGCGGAGCAAATTCTCGCCAGTGTCTGGTATTCAAGATTATCAGGAGGGGTCACCTGGATGGGAATCCCGGAATGCTGAATAAGCCTTCATCATAGAGTGTGGGCACGAAAACCGCTTTATTACAACGCAAATGCGCCTCTCCCATTTACAGCGACTCCAGGCAACTCCAGTTGGCTGCCATCGCCACGGCCTCTGGAGCTCGAACACCAGCTGCGCTGGCTAACAAGCCAGCCTGAAGCTGGAGACTGAGCGTCGCAACCACAGCCGTCCCCACCGCCCTCCCAGCGGAGAACATCTGGGGTGCGTGAGACTCCACAAGGATCAGCCTCCAGGGTTCACGTGCACAGTGCCTGCCCCGCTGGCGGCCGAGGCGTCTCGGTGAAGAGTGCACTGGGCTCTTCCCGGAAGAGCCACTACAGACGGCCAGTCCACGAGGGATCGCGCGCCCCAGACCAGACGCCGCGACCGCCGCCAGCCGCCGCAGGAAGTCCACGCCCGGCCCGGCGTCTGGCCGGAAGCAGCGCGCCGGAAAGCTCCGCCCCCGCCCCCGAACCCAGCCCCGCACCGCGAGAACCCAACCCCGCACCGCGAGAACCCAACCTTCAAAGCCGGGGTCCTCGCCCCAGCCCCTCCAGCCGCCTCCCGGAGTCTCTGCGCACGCGCCGGCGGAGGCGCGCCTCCCAGGGGCGGGGCAGGATCACGTGCTCGGAAGTACTGGTTCCCGCCACGCCTCTGAATCCCTAACTCTGGCCTTTCCAGCATCAGGGACATAATTTATTTTTAAAAAGACTATTATTGCTCTCTAAATTGTTGGTCTGTAGATTGGACGGTAAAGTATCCAGATTTCAAATTAAGTCAGCAATCTCATGCCTAAGAATGTACCTTGTAAAAACCCTTGGCAGAAGCCTCGTGACGCACGTAATCCATGTACAGGACTGTATATAGCAACGAAATAATACCTAGAGCGATCATCAGCTCAGGCAGTGGTTGGATAAAATACAACAGGGACGTACGAAAACTTTATAGCCATATACCGCATACCCAAAGGTCCAATTCCATGCTGTAAAAAACATTGGAAGACATAGCATATAGGTTCCCATGTATAATATGGTCTATTTAGTACAAATACATTATTGCTTGAGATGCAAACAAGCAGGTACGTATGTACACTTTTAAAACGTTTTATAAATTAGTGGTTTTAAGTGGTTTTCACTTTCAAAAATTTAACTGTCTATTTCCCTTTTTGTATTTACTTGTATTAAAAACAAAACAGTAAGAGTTCCTCATACTCACGCCCAGATGTGGAAGCTAAGTAAGTTGCAGCTTTACAAAAGTTCTCTGTAAACTGGCACATGGCAAGCACAGGTAGAGCCAGCAGCTGTGGGGGCCGAAGTGGATCACTTGAACACAGAGACCCATTTAAAAAAAAAAAAAAAAAAAAAAAAAAAGCCAGCAAGATGGTTCACAGCATAAACGCACTTGCAAAGCTGTCCACCTGACCTCTTACTCTGACCTCCTTCACACAGGCATGCTGTAGCATGCATGTGCCCTCTCACACAGAACAATAAAGATTTTACAAAATTAATTACACTTTGATGCAATAGCTCATAACCTTGGCTAGGCTCTAGATGTGCCTAGGAATTAAAAAAAAAAAAAAAAGTCTTTTGCCCTGTCTGTACTCCAGATCAATGAAGTAAAATCTTAGAAGGAATTCAATATATTTTTAACTTGCAAAAGTGATTCCACCGTGAACCTAAAATTGAGCATTATAACCTGTATTCAACATACTAACAGTGATTGGGACCTTTAGTGTCCCAAAGGACTGAGGTACCTGAAACTAGGGAATCTTGTTCATTTATTCTGGTGTGTTGCATGCAGTTTTTTTTTTTTTTCAAGGCAAAGTTTTGATATGTGGTGTAGGTTGGTCTCAAACTTGTGAGCTCAAATGAGTCTCTCAAATTACCCTCCAAATCTTTCAAATCATAACACCTACAGATGTGAGCCACCATGTTTGGCTTATAAATAAAAACTGAGACCCAACAGGTAAGCACAGAGAAGTCCAGGATAATAGCCCATTGTTAGTATCCCTGATGCTATTATGTTCACTGTATAGTTTTAGGGTGACCACTAATATTTTATAGAACCATTTGGTTCACTTATCAAACAGGGTAATTATCTAGTTTTGATATATCATTTAATAAAGTCACAAACATTGGAATTAAATAGTATTTGCATTATCTACTGGCTGCCTTATTTTTTTAATATTCATTTTATGTGTCTGTATGTGTTCCTGAGTGTATATATGTGCCCCACATGCATGTAGAGGCCCTCAGAGGTCAAAAGAGGGCATTAGGGCCTTTGAAACTGGAATCACAAGGGGTTGTACGTAAGCTGCTGTGTGTGTTGGGAATTGAAGCTGAGTCCTCTGCAAGAGCTCCTAGCAAGTTCATCATCTCTCCAGGCTTGTTCCAAATTATCTTCTTGACACATAGAGCACATTAGCAGTATCCAGCTTGTGGCATCAAATGGTTAGATAAGGATTTTAATTAGAAATGAAAAGTTTTCTTTTGCTTATTCTAATGTGACATTTAAATTTTTTTAGCTACTTTATGTGTATGAGCATCTTATCTATGTGTATGTCAATGTACCATTTGTGTGTCTGCTTCCTGAGGAAGCCAGAAGAGGACATTTAATCCCCTGAGACTATAGGTATAGACAGTTGTGAGCAGCCATGTGGATGCTGAGAATTGAACTCAGATCCTCTAGAAGAGCAGAATGTTCTTAACCACTGAGCCATCTCTTCAGCCCATAATCTGACATTTTTTTAAAGTGATAAATATTTTAGATCCATTGGCCTTCAATCTGTTTCTAACATACATACATAACATACATTCAACATACATAGCATGAAGAGAAATTTTTCTTTTTATCTTTTCAAAAGTATTAATGTAGTAGTTGGTCTTGTGATAATAATAAATGCTGTAATGGATAGAAGAACAAATCCTTACTTCCCAGGTGCACACACATGAACACACAAAATCATGTGTGCATTAGGTACTAGCAACAGCCCTTAAATCTATGTAAAAGTCTTTTCAGCTGAGTGGATTTCACAACTCCCACTGCTCCCTCTAAGTGTACCTGGGACCATCTTAGGGCACCTTCTACTTTTCTTCTTATAAATGGTTTACATTTTCCCTACCTCTATTCATTCTCCCTCCCTCCCTCTCTCCCTCGCTCTCATTTCTAACCTTAGTCTTCTGGTGACACCCAGTGGTGGCTGGGAAGTCATGCACACCACCCTTTCCACTGTATTCTGGACTCGCAGGCACAGTTTCGAGTGTCACTTCTGAACTTCGGAATGTCCGAGCCCTGCATATTGAGTGATAGGCTGCTTTTAAGCAGATTTTCCAGTACCACGCACTTCCCCTTAGAGAATTTAGACACTGCCTTCATTAGTTTTGTGAGCTGGTGAAGGCTGAATGCTACTAGTTTTCACTACAGAGAGGTTTAAAGAATATTTGCCAATCTGGGTTCCCTACATCCTCAAAACAGATATTTATGCTGGTGCTTTTGTGATGCAAATAAGAAAAAAATAAATGAGGTATTCTGTCTTACTTTTCTATTTTGTGTAAAACCCCAAGACCAAGGCAGATTATAATAATAATAAAAAAAAAAAGCATTTAACTTGGCTTACAGTTTCAGAGGGTTAGAGTCCATGATGAAGCAAAGGCATGTGGGTCTCTGCTGGATAAGGTTGAAGTCTGACATCTCCGGATAGCCATTTATTTGTTCTTGGTCTATGGTGACAGACTCCCTTTTCTCAGCAGGGTTCTAAAAGCCTCCCCTGATCTGGGTGACTCCAGGTCTTGTAAGGAGTGTTATACAACCCTTGGGGCACATTACAGAGCCTTTCCTGATAAGGTTCAGCTAACTATGTATTCCTAGAAATGACTCACCTTGCTGAGGATCTTAGTCTTAATCAGTGACCTTTATTTGTACTTAGACTAATTAAGTACTGTATTCTCTTTCTTGTGATAGGACCATGCTCCTGTATGGAAAATGAGGCACTATACCACTACATGCAAATCAAGTATCCCTGACCGCCTGACCCTGGCTTATCAAACATGTTCACCCTCAAAATCTCTCCCACTGCACTGCTCAAAGATTGATAAATGCCTGATTTCAAATAAATGAGCTGCTGGGGGTATATGCATGCTGGTGACTGGCTGGGTGATACAATCAGCCTTCCACTATGAGACCGCCTGAGACTCTGCAATCAGCCCCGCCAGCCACATCTCACAGGCCTTACCCTACAGCCTGCTGAGCCTGGGACTCACCAGGCCTGTGCCTCAGCTGCAAACCAACTAGGCGTGGGCTTCCCTCTCCTGCACTCCCCCACCTTTGCTGTACATAGCACAGCAGTGTAACCCAGCTCTCTAACACTTTGGTATCACCATGGTTTTGGAATGCCGGAGCTTCCATTGCCACTGGTGATCTCATGCTAAAAGAGCTAAACTGTAACGCTGTGGAAAACCTTTTCTACACCCTGGCCTAGCACATGGGCCTTGCTCTAAAGCACTCTAGCTGCTCCTGAGAAAAATGGAACACCCATTCTCCCTCTGGAGGCTGAGTTCCAGGCCTGCCCCGAGCAGAAAACGACAGGCATGGTGACAGGAGGTTGAGAGCTCACATTTGATCTGGGAATAGGAGGGAGAGAGAGAGAACACTTGGGAATGTCATATCTTTTGAAGCCAGTGATAAACCTCCAACAAGACTACAACTCCTAATCCTTCTCAAGTAGTTCCAAAGTGGGGACAAAGCATTTGAATATATGTATGAATTTATGAGGACCATTCTTCTTGAAACCAGCACAGTGTTTTTCAGTGCATCTTATCTAGTATAATACTCAAACCCCTTTCTCTTCATCACACTTCACATTTTTCCCAGAAGCCATGAGAAAAAGAGTGCTGATCACCCAGAATGCTTCTAGACTAACAGAGAAGAGCTTACTAGAAGCTTTGGCAGTTACATTTTCACCTGTCACAAGAATGAGCCACACTACAGATAGAGGACCTCCACCAACGTGGGCCCCAAGTAACTACGGGTAACAAAAATCTCATACTTCTCCATTTCCAACCCATGCAATTCACCAACTTCCATCCAACTGCAAAAGACATATGGCTTCGGTTGAAAATTAACTTTTGTTGTACTGAGGGAACAAATTAGTTTTTTTTCACTGTTGAAACAAAATACACAAAAAAACAACCTGAGGGAGGAAGGAAGGATCTCTTTTAGCTCGTGGTTCCAGAGGGTTCAGTGAATGGCTGTAGGTCCACTAGTGTTGCAGCATACTTGGTCACACTGTGAACCCTCAAGATTGTGTTGTCTACTGTAAAAACCTGTTTCTAGTTGTGGTGTGGCTCAGCCCTAGCACACACATTTAATTTAACACAGGAGGGAATAAAGACAATCACAGGTCAAGAAGTGAAGCGAGCAATCAGTTGACAGGGAATAAATATAGAAAAAAAATAGAAGAAGTCAGAAGAACAGATAGAGAGGCACATAGGAAGTGGAAGGGAGGAACATTCAGTTTGAGGGTTTTTTTGAGATGGTGTGGAGAATGAGAGCATCTTTTTTGTGGATATCAGCTGAGGAGGAAGGTCAGCTGGATGTTTTATTTTTCTGCCTCTCTGAGCTAGCAGGCTTTCACTCTAGCCATCTGGCTCCCAGGTCTTCTTTGGCAAAATTGAGTGATTGAGATTTTGTTAAAAATGACAGACAGGGCTGTGGACAAGCCCACATGACAGAGGTTGCTCCTTACTGTTTGGCAGCTGGGAACTGGAGAGGAGCAGAACCCAGTAAGGAGTAATGATAAAATACAAACCCCAGCAACAGTCTTTCCTCAACCACGTTCCCGCAATGCCAAGAAATCCGCCCATTCCATGATTTCTGGACTCACCGTCAGAGACTTCCTGTACTTTACTAAGCTTGTAGGTGTTTTTCCATCTTATCAAGTTGACAATGGAGTACCACCACAGGCATTGAAAATGTGTGATTTTTTTTATTATTAGTTATGTGATTGTTTTTTATTATAATTTGGCATAGTCTGACCTGATATGTCATAATTATATCCAATTCCATTATGTTCAAAATTAAAATATTAATTTTAAGCATTAGCAAAGATTTGCTAGCCAACTTCTAAAACATCAAAGGGTCAAGCAAGCAAGCTCAGATTTTTTAGGGAGAGCCATCTCTGCTCAAGTATGTAAAGAAGAGATATGCTAAAAAGAACACCTATGTCTCTATCATAAGCTTGGAGGTCACTATTGTTACATACAGAGACAGAGGGGACAAAGAAGTACAAATTTATGGATTCCAAGAAAAATGCTGAGTGCCAATTCAGTTTTGGGCTTTCTTTAGCAGGAATATTGTACACATTTCTGAGCTTTCATTGCTGGAGGAATTATACTCTCTCACCACTCATGAGAAGGCTCCTTTGGCCCCTGACATCATCCTCACAGCTAAGCTGCCACCAGTTCTTTTAATTCTACTTTTGAAAATATACTTCAGGCTAACTGTACTTCATCTTTTAGATACTCAGAGTTCCTTGTAGATATAATTATCTTTTACTTGTGTTGCTCTTTGAGAAATCCATAACTTTCTTTTCTGTCTGAAAGTACTAGGTGAGACTAGAAGGAAAGAGAACAATGTAATCTTTACTTAATTATAAAGACTCAACTGGGATGGGTTAAATGTATAGTTAAAGAGTCATGCTAATAGCCTCTGGAATTAAATATACGTGTGTAAATAGTCTTAGTGCAGTCCTTTTGAAAGAACAAGCCCTACTTGTGCCCTTTTTGCAGGCACACACAGCCTGCAGGAGAAAGAGCAGCCACTCAGCCACACACACCAGAAATTAGGGGTGCCTGGAGGTCTCAGGAGGTGAAACATTTCTCGGTTTTTCCTGAATTTTCTTTCAGGTGAAATTTATGACCTGACATTCAGCAATGAATGCACAGCTCCTAACAGGAGATGGAGAAACATGGGTGTCCACCAATAGTAACCGCCTGCACAAGAGACAGAGAACACGAAGGAGGGACACCAAGACAGTGCTCTGATCAAGGTGCCATCTTTATTACAGAGTAAGTCATTTATATAGGCAAACCACAAGGGACTTTCCAAGTAAATATATCCAAGCAAAACAGGAGGCTTAACTAAGCAAAACAGGAGGTGTCTGCTGAAAACAATAAGAATAGCGAGTCATATGCATGTGACCACCTCAGGTCCAGTGGAATGGCTACCTCATGCACAAGGTCTGTAGCAAGTCTTGAGTACCAAGCCTGGCTTAGCAAATGTATGCAAAGCCAAGCAGTTCCAGTAAAGGGCCTGCAGATGTAAGTTACTGCTTCATGACTTTGAGTAGCACCCAAAATACCTGCTCTCTAGAGTCTCAGCAAAGAAAGAGACCAAAAAGACAAAGACCTTAGAGAGCAGGTACAGCTAAGGTGAGACTCTATTAAAAAGACTGTCTTTTAGTATGTGGGATGTTCAGACAGCAGTGGCTAGAGTAACTTGCTGCTATTAGAAGAAATGAGGTTAATGCAGCTCACCCTTCAGCTTTCCTCTATGCTGGGGCCTTTTCCAGGTAGGTTGCCTATCCAAGGCCCATCAGGCCCTAATGGTTTGGTGTACATTTCCTAAAAACAAGGTTAGTAGCTTCAATCATAAAACAGAAAGTTAAGAGGGATTACTTCCTATCATCCCCAAATCCAGTTCAGAACCAAGACTATATTCAGTTGCCTTTTGTTTTTGTTTTTTAAAGCTTCTTTTACTCTAAATTAATGAATCAGCCAGGCAGTTTTAGAGCAGGAACCTTGAAAACAAGCTGTTCTGCCCTTGTCTTTAGTGGATACTTCTTTGTTCTGTCCGGCTGGAGGAAAGAAATGCCAGAAGTGTTTGGAGGCTCTAGTTCCTAGTTTGGTTTTTGTTTGTTTTGCTTTATCTTTCTTCTACTTTCACATTCCTTCCTGGAAGCTGAATGTGAGCAAGACCAAAACTCCAGTCTAGATGCTCATTGTTTTTGGTGAACAATCTTGCCATTGGATCTCTGGATTTTCAGGGTGGGAAAGGGTTATCGCTGTTAGACTCTTACTAGGGATGCTATTTTATGGACCTTGTGCACTCAGCAGACATCTTAATTTTATCTGGTCACAATTGATCCACACTCAGATGGTGATTGTTAGTATTTAGGCACCTTCTTCTGGGTTGCTTAGCAACCTATGATATCATCATGTGTTGCAGGCCAGGTGGCCACTCCCGGCAGGCATTGTTACCTTCCTCCTTAAAGGGACCAACCTGCCATGTTATCCCTCTCTTGCCCTCTTGCTCTCTAGGCTCTTGCCCTCTCCCTTTCTCTGTTGGGAGCCCTCCTCTCTTCCCCCCATTGTCCTGCCCACGGGACTAGTTATTTGTGGGGGATACGAAAAGGCCTTCACCTGAAAGGCAAAATGAGCGAGAAAGAAGAGCAGGACCAAGCTGACCAAAGTTTTGTCAAGGTCTCGTTTATTGAAAGAAAGCTACTTCTTTTTAAGGCAGTCTTATCAGGAAGCAAGCAAGCAGGGCGGGGGGGGGGGGGGGGAGGGGAGTCAGCCTCAGCAGGCCTGGAAAAGGAACATCTTGCATTTTCTTTCGGGAAGTTCCAGCCTGTCTCTCTCCAAGGAGACAATTTATCTTGAAGGCCATTTGTTAGACAATTACCCAAGGCCAGGAACAGGGGAGTTCGAGTCATAGGAATTTTACTGGGGCTGTCAGCCTCCGGCATCTCCCTCTCAGTCTCTGGAACCCCATGGTGTCTCTCTCTCTCTTCTCTCTCTCTTTGTCTCCATCTAGTAAACCTCTTTCATATAAAATCTGCTGTGCACCTCATCATTCATTAATTTGTTCCAACACTGGTGCATTGGCCAGGAAGGGCTCTCTCTCTCTCTCTCTCTCTCTCTCTCTCTCTCTCTCTCCTGTTCATGCCAGGACCTCTTTCGGACCATGGATGCCTGTCTATCCCTAACCACCTATGCCTAAAAATCTTTACTTTCTCTCGACTGCTTTATGCACACATCTGTCCCCCTGCTCATGACTGATGCTCCAAGTACTGGTGACATAGCAGTACTTGGACATAACTGCACCAAACTTGGCTTGGGGAAACCGCTCTAGCGCCGCTTCAGACAGACACAGCCTGCTTCTAGGTAACAAGTACTGGGAACTCTGTGCACACACAGATTGCTTTGAATTGCACTGCTGCTTCAGGTCCCATGAGCGAGATTTTAAATTTCCTGAGGAATGCCTGCTGCTAGAGGCTGGCTTGCAGAGAAGGGTTTTCAGTTGCACAGACGTCCATGCCACATGCACACAGAGAGTTTTAAGCTGGGCCAGGAGAGCCATCTGGCCAGCTACCACCTGGTCTCACTATGCACATAGCTAGCCACCATGTTGGTTTTGGGAAAAGGAGGGTGGAGCCATGTCTTCACTGCCACCTCCACATGGTTTCACAGCCATCTTATGGCAATTAAGGAAAGTCATATGATTGGCCACCATCTTGGTTATAAAACAAACAAATGCTGTGAGTTCCCTTACTACCTGCAGCTTTTACTACTTTGTTTCTATGCAACTGTTTTCGGAGCTGCAAAACTGCAGTCTCTTATAGGCCCTAAAAAGCCACTGTGCCACTTCCTACCTCCATTCTAAAGCTGCCTATCTGCCCTTATCCTTTCCCATGGATGAGATACCTTCTATGAGAACTTGACCTTACTGCTGATAAAGCCCTGGTACCAGTCACCAAGGTTCTCCGGTCTATCCGGGCTAAGCCTGTGACCTGCCATGCTAGGAAAAAAGGTGGCTTCTTCACCTATATTTGCCAAACTCAAATGTTTAATATCCAGGAACACTAAGAGTCTTGTCTGTTTCTCTCTGCTATCTCACAAAATATACTCTCTGGTTACTTTTTATACTCTCAAAAAAAAAAAAATACTAAACTAAACAATTTTAATCATAATTATCTGTTTATTTTATCTCCTTTTAGACTAGCACAGCAACAAGCCTCATTTTAAATTGGTATGGATTTTTATAAAAATTCAAAGTTATAAATATATATATATATATATATATATATATATATATATATATATATTTCAACCCTGGTTTAATAATGCTAAAATTTCAAAGTTATAAATGTCTATTCAAATTAAGCTAATTTAAAATGTACGTCTAACTGCCTATGTCTTTATCAATTCCTAAATTAATAAGTGCTGTTTTTCCTGCCATGAGCTGCCTATTATCTGGATTCACCACTAGGCTTTCTGGCTAATAGGTTTGCTATAATAAATTCAAATGTAATTTTAAAATTGCTTTATACTGTTCTACAATATTGTTGGTTTTAAAACTCATAACTCACGGTTACTATGTACAGGTTTTCACCAATACTCTAAATTAAAAGCTATTAATTTTAGAGGTATTTATGTTAAAACTTGGTCATTGTGCTATAACTTTACTATCAAAAGGTTAAAATATGCTTGGTCTTGTTTTATAAAAATAGTATTATTATTAATCTGTAGTATAGCCTTAGACTTTTATAAGCTATGAACTTTTTATATACTAAATCATACTAAAAACTGTTGTACTCTCACTTTAATGGACTATATTTATGACTTTTAAGGCTCCACCTTAACAGGGACAAAACCTAAAGTCCTAATATTTAATGGTTAACAAATGCAAGTTAATAGTCATCTCATAGATGTCCAAAAACATATTTATAGTCCTACAGATACAAACATGGTCTCACTGCCATCTTTAATAAACAGCTGAGGATGTTCATTGAGTAACCATACAAGAGTTGGTAAAAATAATAAGAAAGGAGTCTTCCTGACAGGCTCAGCTACAGCAAAAACTATGATCCAGACCTTGGCTGCTGCTCTGAGGCTGTTGGCATTCCCGCACAGAAAACAAGAGGTTTGCAATGCCCCATCCTGCTAGGGTATAGCCAAAAGTCAATTCTGCCAGGTGACTGTTTCAAATGCAGTCAAAGGGGACACTGATCCCGCAGCTGCCTCAACAAGCCATGGCTGCCCGCTGGCAGACTGGCCTCTGGGAGTCAAAATGCTTCCATGCAGGCTTGTCCTCTGTGCCCAGCCATGGAGGCTCAACCAGCACAAGAGCCATAGAAACTTCCAGCCTTCCAGCTTCTTGGCTTGGAGGAGGATAAATGGCTCCTTGATTCAGCGACCTCCACCACTCTCGCCCAACCCAGGGTAACATTGCAGGTCTGGGGTTCTGCAGACAGGTTGCCAACTTCGTCTTGAGAGACCTCAGATGCCTTCTCAGTTTTCTTCATATGCAGGAGACCAGGCCTTAAGCCTGAGTCCTAGTGTTGCTATTGTCAGACTTAGACACAATATGCCTCGTTGCCAGACTCAAGAAACAGGCCTGAATGAAACCCTTTACCATCCCTTTAGCTAAAGGACAATAAATGTTCATTGCAGTCTCACTAATGTCTCATGGTATATACAAAGGCCCCTCTCAAAAAAAAAAAAATGTTTGAGGGTCTAAGAAAGTGTCTTAAAGTTGGTAAATCCAAGTTATACATGTTTGAAAGTCTAAGAAAGTGTTTAAGGTTGGTAAACAGAAATTATACATGTTTGAGGGTTAAAAAAATGTTTTAAGCTTGGTAAATGCAAGTTATAAAGGTTGCAAAGTCTAAGGTGATTTAAGGTATCCTAAATGGGTAAAGATGCTTAATATTTCCTCCTGTTGCTATGCTACTATTATATTGACTGTCCAGAGCTTTGACCTGTATCAATAGAGCTCTGATTTATTAATCTAACTCTAATACAAAAACATTCCACTATACCATCCACCATCATGGTTCCAAGCTCAAGATTTTAAATCTCCATAATGTGTACTTATAATAAAGGTTAAGATCAAGTGAGCTTTTGCCACTTATACTTCAGAAAAGGTTTCTGCCTGTTCAGAGCTCACCTTAAAGAATGCTTATGCTGTTAACACAAATGTGTATGTCTACTGCCTTTTCTATAATGTATATTTCAATGCAGGTTACAATTGTGGTGCTAAAATGTCTAAAGTTTTATCTCCTTCGTAAAACTTAAAAATAATTCTTGTAAGCTGCAAGAAATCCACCTCTCAGGTCAACTGGGCTCCAGATAAATACTGTACTTATTGCCTGTCTCAGAAGGTGGGATTCCTCCCCTTTCCCTGGTTTTGGGACTTCTCTTTCTGGTTGGATTGGTGAGTTCTCCTCATTGGCCAGCCACTGGATTGGTGAGTTCACCTCTTTTTATCACCATGAAATGTCACTCTTGGTAGGGGAAGCTTCCGGTCAGTGTCTGGCAACTTCCTACTATCTTTTGAGATGGAGGGGACCCCCCCCACCCAGCCACAGTCTTCACTGTCTAGGGTTGACCCTTTTTGCCGACCTCCATTTAGGACTTCCTCGTTCTCTTGGGAGAGATTTTTTTCCCTCTACGTGCACAGTTTATCTCCCTCATGCTTGCCTATGACAATCAATCCTAGCACTAGGTAAACTGTGTCTCCTACGGGAAGCTGTGCCCTTGTTCTCTGGCCAAAGCTGACAAGCTGTTGGATCAGGTAGGACCATTTCTAATGGGTTAAACCTTACTCACTGACTTCTACCCTCCCAATGGGAGTAGTCCATTAGTCTGTTCCTCCAGATTCTCCTCTGGGATGTCTTCTGGAGAATTTTAAAGTGTAGAAACCTACACTTAAAGTGAACACTTTAGGAGATGCTAAGTTTACACACTTCTGTAGCCAAACAGCCTCAATTTCCTTAAATGACAGATCCAAAGCAAAGCCTTTTAAATTATTGTCAGTAATTGGGTAAATGGAGGTCCCCTCAGGTAAACGGCGATTCCCACATTCAAGTCTCTTTGATATAAACCTTCCACCTCTGTTAGCTCTCCCAAAAGTTTTAAATGTACACCTAAAAATTTTTTTTCTCTATAACCTACTTAACTTTGTCTTCTGCCTATATATATGTTTCAGTATCCTGCCAAATACAGATGTTTCCTATATCCACATTGTGCCAAAGCAGCTTCCACAAGTTTTCCAGTCTGATCTCAGACTTCCATCAAGCTGGACCTGCACTTTCCCTCCCAGCCATGAATGTTCTTACAGACCCTGGACAGCATCAAAACAGCCTGTTCTTCCTGGATTTGGCCAGCATTTTAGCCTTTTGACCTCCTTACTGTGTGCCCAGGGTCAGCAGGAAGTAGCCAGAAGAGAATATACACCCATAATTCATTTATTAACAAAAGGCTGGAATGGTGTGCTTCAGGACCAGGACAAGCAGCTCCAGGTTCTCCCAGCATTCCTCAGTCCCTACCTCTTGCCTTGCATGGCTGGCAACTCTCTACTCTAAACTTTCCAGGGCAGGGTCTTCCCCTTTTCCTCTTGACCACATAATCTGGCTGTTTTGTTGCTATTTTCTTTTTCTCTGTTACCCCCTTGCATAGCAACCAAGAGCTGCTTCCAATGAACCTAAATTTATATACTTTAACTTGTCGTACATGAGAAGCAGCCCAAGCTCCTTATTTTTTAATTATAGAAAAAAGGAGGAATGTTAGTATTTAGGCACCTGCTTCTCGGTTGCCTAGCAACCTATGATGTCATCATGTGTCCCCATATAGGTGGCCACACCTGGCAGGTGTGGTTACCTTGCTCCTTAAAGGGACCAACCTGCCACGTTGTCCCTCTCTTGCCCTCTTTCTCTCTTGGCTCTTGCCCTCTGCCCTTTCTCTGTTGGGGCACCCACCTTTCTTCCCCCTTATCACTTCTCCCTCTCTCCTTCTCTCTCTTTCATCTCCATCTAATAAACATCTCTCATATAAAATCTGCTGTGTGCCTCATCATTCATTAATTTGTTCAACAGTGATGTTACAACCTCATTTCAACTATCTGAGCTCCCAAGGTCATCCTCCAGGCTCTGCCATCAGCCCTAAACCCCTGTATACTCCAGTTCCAACTCATCTCTTAAATAATTTCAGCCTCAACTCTTTGGGAATAGTGTATCAGGGATTAACACTTGGAGGCCATTGAAGATGGAACTCTTCCCTCATGGACAGTTTCAGACTCTGTCTCCATTTCTCTGGTAACAGTAGAGATGGAAATATAATTGCTCCACATTCTAAGTACCACATGAAAAGGGGGAGATATTAGGAATTTGTTTAGTCCCATCAAGGAAAAGTTATTTCCTCATGGTCAAAAGAGTAGATTCTGAGTTCTACCTCTGGCCCTGGTAGATTCTGATCTGCTCTGAAAATTAGAACTGTTGTCTCCTCCTTTAACAGTGAATCCAGCTGGGCCTGCCTGTTTATCACCTGCCCAGAAGTCCACCCTCTTAAAAATCTGATTTGCCTGAAGACATGCTGAGCCTGTGGGAGGAATAATTACACACTTAATGATGAAATGTGCTTTTACTTCTCAGAAGGCCCTCCTCACGGGGAAGCTGTCCCTGCTCGGACAGCTTCTGCCACAAAGCACTCTTAAGCCTGTCCACTTTCCAAGTTCAAACTCAAAAAAACAGTAGCGCTTTTTTTTTTTTTTTTTTCTGTCTATTTTCAGATACTTGTCAAAAGCCTAAGCATGCTTTCCTGACACTCTGGGCTTTCTCTCTCATTGTCTGAATCTCCTTTCCATTTCTGCCATGCATTTCTGACTTTCATTGCTGAACATGTTGACTTTCTTAGACCCTGACTCAAAAACTGATGTTTACTCTCAGCTGTTACGATTTAGAGTCTGCCTGTTCTGTTTTTTGTTTGTTTGTTTTCTGTTTTGTTTTCCAAACCCTAATAAAATGGTCCTCCGTCTTTCTTCTGGATGACTTTTCTCCCTCCCTTCACTCCTTTTTGAGACAAGAACTGATCTATAATGCCTCTGCCTCTTAAGTACCAGGATTAAAGGTGCGAGCCACTGTGCTCAGCAACGCTGACATTTTTAATGTTCCGCAGTTTGAGTTTGTCTGATGTTTCCTCTTGGTTAGCTAGTAAAAACAGAAATGAGCCTTGGGCCCTGGGTAGTGAAGCCCTGTGCTTCCACGTTGCCACCTACCCTACCCGCTACTCCCAGTACCCTGGGACACTATGGGTCTCCTTCCTAGGTTCCCCAGCTAGGTAGTGTCTACCTAGCTTTTTCTCATCTGCTGGTTTTAGGACTGAAGTGTCTCTGTGTGTGTGTGAGAGAGAGACTATATTTGTAAAATCTGTAAAAATAATTTAATTTCAAGAGATAAGATTTATTGTCTCTTTTCCTTTTGCCATTTGCTTTTGGGGTCAGCACAAGGGAAGTTGAATTTGAAATAAATGTAGTTCTTAGTTAGCAGGATATATTTCTATGGTTTATAGATTCCAAGACTATTGCTACTATTTACTAAAATGGCTTATCCAGTCTGCCCACATCAGGAAGAAAGCCAGTGTTTTAGCGACATGTCAGTGTGCCTGTGGGCTGGTGAAATGGCTTCCTGGGTAAACTGTTTATTGCCAAGTCTGATGACCTGAATTCTGTACCTTCAGCTTACATGTGAAGAGAGCCAGCTCCTGAAAGTTGCCCTCTGCCCTCCACCGGTGATCCATGGCACACTGTGTTAAGTGCCTATGTATACACACATACACACCTCTCTCTCTCTCTCTCTCTCTCTCACACACACACACACACACACACACACAAAATAGACAATATTTAAAAAAGAATTTTTAAAACGTTGCAAGATAACTAGTCCCCTTAAAAACACAGTATTGTTTTTAAGAGGCCAAAAATTTTTTTAAACAAAACGATAAAATGAAGTGTATGAATTTCAATTAGATTTAAATTCAAAGAAAAAAAAAACTCTTCAAATTATACTGAGAACAAAAGAGAACATTTGTCTGTGAGCTGAGTATAAGTTATTAGGGAAAATTCTTGCTGATTTCCTTAAGTGAAACCATGTGTTTAGAGTTATGTAAGAATGTCTTAGCAGCTGCGTGCTCAGAGGCGCAATCACGAAGCCTGCGAGCGATCTGCAGTTTATCCTGCCACTGACGTGAACACAAAAGCAAGCACAGCAAAAGCTAACAACTGTCGCAGTTCAGCGGCAACTACGTGGGCGTTCCTTTGTATTACCCTCTCAGTGTTTTTGTATATTTTATAATAACAAGTTTAAAAAGAAGCAAAGTCTCTTTAACCTAATGTTCCAAACATGTGAGTATGAAATGTTTTCTTTCTCATAATAACATTCAGTGCCACAGCATTACCACTGCGGAGTGAACTCCAGAACGTGCTTGCACAGGGTAAGGGTTTGATATCTACATTTTAAGATACATTTGATATCTACATAATAATGGTAGAGATATAATAGAAATGTATAAAAAACAATAAATTGGAATTATAAACAGAATAAATAGAAAATAAGAGAAAATGCTCAGTAAAATAAAAAGTTGTTTCAGAAATTAGAAGTGCATTTCTAAAGTCTATGGCTGAAGAGCCAGCTGAAAGCAGTTAACACAGTGGTCAGAATGGTAAAGCTAGAAGCTTGCACAGAGAGCGACTAGTATTCACTACTCAGACCCTTTAGTTAGTATTACCTCAAGGACAGGGATACAGACCAACTCTCCTCGAAGAAAACCCGGCAGGGCCAAATGTCCATCATTACTCCCATCCGAACTTAAAAAAGAGTGTGCACATGACCCACATTTTGTCACATGTCCAAGGGAGTAAGGGTGGTCCTGTGAGTTTTGCTGGTCTTAGGTAAAACGAGAGCGACTCTTTCCGTTAGCTGCATTAGGCTGTTATGTTGCTGGAGGACCCTTGGTTATCATGGCGACAGAGACGCAGGATGACACACCTCAAAAAAGGGACTGCTGAGGGATACATGCTTCTGGTGATACATTTTCTGCAACCAGATCCAGCCCTTCCCAAAACTATTTTATGTTCTTGGACTTCCTAATTTCAATGACTTTTATCTTAATCCAGTTTGAGAGGGCTTTTGCTGTTCATAATTAAACAACTCCTGAATGGTTATAAGAAAGATAATAGGAATGTTTCTGTTTTTCCTAAGTACAACTTCTAAGTGAAATTTTAGCTGAAGGTGATAGCGTCACGAAGCTTTGAGAGACACAGTCAAACCATATCCAGAGCACAGCAGTTGTTTAGCTGTCTCCTTTATTGGGACACAGCTCCTTTATCTGAGGGCTGCTGGGGCAGCTTAAAGACAGCACAGCAGCCTGTTTGACACTCCTTCCATCAGAAGGAAGCAATTATGTTCTCTTGCCTTTTCATCTGGCAGGGGTGTGACAGAGAAGGATGCTGCCTGATTCCTGAGGCAAAGTGATTTTTGCTTCTGCCTTGTCACTGGGATGCAAACTTAGCCTGATAAAAAGGCCACTCTCAAGGCCACTCAAAGGACACATGGCTACCTGAGTCAACAGATCCTGATGAGCCCAGCTTTTGAGTATCCAAGGTGCTATTCATCCAAAGTGGGAAACTCTTAGGAGATCCCAACCCTTTTGGTTCCTCTCTTCCAAGACGAAGCTCCAGTGTCATGGCACACTGAGAAACTATTCTGCTGTACTTGGTCTGAACTCCAGCTCTACAGCATCCATGAACATAATTAAATAATGGTTATTTTCTGCCACAAGGTCTGAGGTATTTGATTACTCGGCAACAGCTTATGAGCACGTTGATCCTGAGTAAGACCAGGTTCTGCTAGCAAGGCAGGAGAGGCATGGCGGATAATGTGGGTACCATAGCCTGCTGCGTCTGACAGCTGCTTCAGTATTAAATGACATCCTTTAGGGAAAATAGTACACAGACCTCATGGTAATGGTTTGGCTACAGCCACAGCTGGAGTTCTAGACCATCCTTCAAAGCCCCTAAGAAGCGTCATACTCTATAGTTACACCAGCATGTCCTGGGAACTCAGAAAGCCCCTGAAGGAATGCACCATAGCCTTGTCTAATTTAATTCAACCTTGGAGCAAGGCGGTGGTGGCACACGCCTTTGATCCCAGCACTTGAGAGGCAGAAGTAAGAAGATATCTGTAAGTTCGAGGCCATCCTGGTCTACAGAATAAGTTCCAGTACAGTCAAGGCTAAAGAGAGAAACCCTGTCTTGGAAAACAAACAAACAGTCAAAAACCAACCTGGGGATATTTTGTAGAGGAAAAGTCCATCTGTTGTAACGAAAACCCATTGAATACAGTGGTTTAAGGAAGACAGATGTACAATCTGACTTGATCTTCAGCCTAGGTCAAGCTGCCTCCATACCAAATGATTCCAAAAATCAGACTATATTCCTATTTGTGCTCCGACACTTCCCAGAATGGTTCTTTTAAACCTGAAAATTGTGAGAAGAAAGACCAAATCTCTAACTGTCTAATTAAAACAAGCATTATTTTAGGGATGCACCCAGGACTGGACAGCTGGCTGTCTCACCCTAAGTCAGGATTTTAGAGAGAAGCCCTGGACATGAGGAAGACAAGGTTTTTGTAGCTCAGGGATAGAGGGTTTCCAAATGGGGAATCTGGCTGGCGAAATAGGCAGGGTTACCAGAGCAGAACGTAAGCATAATAAGCTAGTCATAATAATGACCCGCTGAATCAAAGACATGATTGCCGTTCCTGGACCATTGGTAGTTAAAGTTACAGGCGGAGCATAGGCCAATCCTTGAGAAACAGAGCTTGACTCACAAACAGGAATGAACTTGTTTGTCTTTACTCTAAGATGGCTTTCAAGCCTAGGATAGAAGCAGCCTGGTTCTTTAGTCTCCTCATCTGTGTGGATGGAGCTGAGTCACTGTCCTACCATTAGCTGTAACGTGCAGAAGACTGGGCCATTCTGTTGCCCACATAGTATGGGAGGCCACACTCAATCAGCAATATTGTTGCTAAACAAGACCTGAACATTGACATGCAAATGAGGGAAATCTCACACATCCACCCATAGATCAAGACCTACAGACATTTAATGACAACTGAGAGACAGAGAGAATCGGTCTTCCCCATGAATGAGCCGCCTAATGGCTTAACTAATGCCACATGGCCAGCCCTAAAAACATACAAGCAACACTAAATGGATTCAGATTGTGTCAATACACTAATTTCTTTATACATGTAACAATAACAATGAAAGAAAAAGGCGATGAACTTGAGGAAGGAGTCTGAGGTGGGAGGAAATGATGTAAATAGAGTAGATATATGAAATATTTAAAAATTCAAGTTTTTTGGAGCAGTCAGTGATACATGAATGGGGTGCCTCAAAGTGAAAGTAGTCCAGGGATCCGTTACAGGTGCCCAAGGAAGAATGTTGAAGAAGCAGAAAAGGAAATTATTTAACTGGGAGAAGTTTGCAAATCCTGATGGAATATTGCCCGAGTCAACACACTTGGGATGGCTATACTTGAGGTGTCTGTTAGAGCATCCAGAACCTTTAAATCGTAGTCAGAGAAGGTTGTGAGCCCGGCAAGCATGGAGAAGCCTATGGACCCCGTCACTTAGGGTCTGAAGTAGATCAGCTTCTTTTGGGTTTTATAAAAACACAATCTCACTATGTAGCCTTACCTGGCCTGAAACTCACTATGTAGATCAGGCTGGCTTCAAACTCAGAGTTCTGCCTGTCTCTGCCTCCTAAATGTTGGGATTATAGGCATGTGCCAGTGTGGCTGGCCCAAAGCAGCTTGATTGCAGTCACATAATAATTAAGTCCTTCTCTCCCAATCAGTGTTTCTGTGATCCCATCATGTAACATAAATTACATATTAACTGGGCTCAGGTTAACTGGTCTAAGGACCTTAATCTCCCTTGAAAACCGTTAAAAGGAAGCCAAAACCTATTACTTCCTGTTTTAATATCTGTGATGCTAACAAGTCAATAAAGTTTATGCTATGCATGTTACAAATAGAATATATACTGTACCATATATATCCAGACTCAATGCTTTTCTCTCAAAGCTCTCTTTTTCCTGCCACAGAGCTAACAATATCCTCCCTCCAACTCAACTCCAACCCTGTTAAAGGATTGATCCCCACCTGGTGGTGCTTTAAAGAAGTGATCGGAGTACAAGACGTGATTGTGGCATTATGATCTTCAATTTCCTAGTCCACTGGTGAGTTTAAACTGAACAAACAGGAGGTAGGAACTGGCCGGAAGATGTAGGCTACAGAGGCTGTGCTTTCAAGAGTTTATCTTGTTATTGACCACGACCTGCCTCTCTGTGGCCAGCCGTGAGGAAGTAAGTAGCTCAGCCCCATAATTCTCGCCTGCCAAAATAAATCTATCTTACTGCAAGCCTTGAAACAACAAAGACATGTGACTGTGGACTGCAACCTGTAAAACGATTCAAAATAAATTTTTCTTAAGTTGTTTTCGAAGGCATTTTGTCACAGTGATGAAAAATGACTGAGCTGGTTTGACTAGGTATGTCCCTCCAAAGGCTGATGTGTTTGAAAGCTTGGCCCATAAGGAGTGGCACTATTAGGAGGTGTGGCCTTGTTGGAATGGGTAGGTGTGGCCTCGTTGGAGGAAATGTGTTACTAGGGGTGGGTGGTTTTTGAGGTGTCATGATCGAGCCCCCCCCCCTTACTTTCTTTTCTGCTGCTTGCAAATGAATGTGCAGAACTCACTTTTAAGCCCAGCACTTGGCAGGCAGAGGCAGGTGGAGCTCTGTAAATTTGAGGCCAGCCTGGTCCAAGACAGCCAGGATACACACAGAGAAACCCTTTCTTGAAAAACCAAGGAAAAAAAAAAGGTAGACTCTCCAGGCTAGGCCTGCCTACATGCTGCCATGCTTCTCAACAATAATGGACTGACCCCTGAAACTGTCAGCCAGACCTGTTACGCACTTTTCTGTGTAAGACTTGCCTTGGTCATGCTGTCTCCTCACAGCAATGAAACCCTGATTAAGACAGTGACTAACACAATGCCAGGTGCCTAGTTTCGCTCTTGTAATTGATAGAATTCAACATCTATTTTCTTTTAAGTTCTTTGTTAGGTGTATTTTGCTTAAGTAGGAACATGAAAGATGCAGCAGTCTGATGCATTCTCGTTCTTTATTTTAACAATTTGATTATGGTTTGCATTAGTCATGTAAGACAATAGCACTGGGCTTAACAAAATCATACTCAGGACTTCCCCGGTTTGTCAACCAGAATTTCACCACGTGGAAAAACGGTCTTATTCAAGACTTGAGTCTATACTCGGAATTTTAGTTTCTTTGTTGGGTTCTTTCACACTGATGTGACGATTCATAAATCTGTGTGGTAAGCAGTTAAATATTCTAGTTCAACAAGCTGCTGGAGAATGGAATTTAAGCCTGTGGTTTCTGCTCCCTCCTCTAAGGAAATGTCTTGCTATATAGCTCAAGCTGGCTTTGAACTGCCTCTGCACTTTCTCCTATTTAGTTATTTATTCAGTGAAACAAATCACTCCAGTATGTAAAGGCTTACATTACAGTTCTGAGGTTAGCTCAGAGGTTTTGCAGCTTTCTCCTTGGTTCAAGTGTGTGGGTGTGTGGAACTGGGGCCCAGCTGGAGGCTGTATCTTGTTGGAGTGACCGAGTGACTGAGCCTCTGCTCCCATGCAGTGTTTTCTTCTGGGCTTCTTCATGGAATGGTGATATCAGGACAACTTTTCTGAAAGAGCAAGGAGCCATGTAGAAATATTTATCAATCATCTGGTTTGTGAAACGTCTGTTCATGTCTCCTTGTCTAAAACAGATGATGTGACTGAGCCTCGTCTTACTGTGGGTGAAGATTATACAGAGTAGAGATGGGTGTAGGGCGATTCTTTATGAGCTATTACTGTAACCATCTATTCCTATATGTTTATCATTGTCATTTCTGACTGGCTATGGAAAAGGACAGCGCAGTAAGTTTACATACAACAGGTTATTTTTGAAATGGAACAGATGTCTGTGATAATTGATAGATATCTGAGTGTTTCCCAAATTGTGTGTGAGAATTTCCCTGTACTTGATGCAACTTCAATAATAACAAACAATTAGCTAATCAATTAATAAAATTCTCAATGAAAAGTGTTCGCAAATAATATTCCCTGCTATGGGAATGAGAAATGTACCTTAGTGGCTCATGGAAATAAATGTTCCCAAGCTGGTGGTGCTGCTTAGGAAGGTTATTGAATGGTTGGGAGGTAGAGCCTTGCATCATCAGGGTCAGGCTTGGAGGCCTGCCTGGCTCCACTTCTTGTCCTTTCTTCCTGCTTCTTGTGTGTGGATGAAATGGGATCACTCTGCTTCCCAACTGCTGGCTGACCTCATGCCTCTGAGGACATGCCTTTCTGCCATGATGGGCAAAGCTGAAATAAACCATTTCTTCCTTAAGATGTTTTTGTTGGGGTATTTTATCCCAGCTACAGGAAACTTAACTAATACATCTTCTAGTTTTGGTAATTACAAGCTGATTTTTTTCTTAAGCAATGGTTTACCATGAAAATTATGATTCTTCATTTAATATCTTTAAACGCAAAAGTCATAATTTTGATTTTGACAGATTTGTTCTACTGTCAAGGGCAGTGTTCCATACGGTTTCTTTGTACATGTTGGCTGATAGACTACATTAAAGTACACTGTTGGTATAATGTTCTTTTGGAATGTATACACCTTACCCTTGTTCATTCAAATCCTGATTTCTCTCCCCCACTATCTGGTTTTAATCCGGACATTGCATTGTGATGCTTATTCTAAGCATCACCTGTCTCAAGTTTGTGTAAACATGCCACCTTTTGTTCTCTAAAATGTCAATTAAAACAACCAGCCACAATGTTGAGCAATGGGGAGTATAGGGTGGGACATCCTGGTTCAGAGTGGGAGGAGAGGAAGGAGTGGGAGGCAGAGGTGGAGGAGAAGCGGCAGGAGGAAAGCTGGGAGAGCAGAGGCTGGAGGAGAGGTCTTGAAATGATGTGGAGAAATGAACCGGTCCTAAGATATCACTAAAAGCAAGTATAATAGGTGAAATTGAAGGGTATGAAACTATGCAGGCTTGGAGGTTTAAGATGGAGTAACTATTGCCCAGCATTGTGTTCTAGGTTAACTAAATAAATCCTAGTCTTTCTGTGGTGACTTGGTTATACAGCTGTTTAGGATTAACCACAGCTTTACTAAAAGATATATCAATAGTAAATATTAATAACTTAATATAACAGTACATTAAGGAGCATTCTGTTTCTCTGGTAAAGTGGGTACGCCATTCTACAACAGGCTAAAATGGGACTTCATTTTCCTTGCTAAGGTTTTACTTCAGTTGGTGTTTGCTTGCTGTCTTGCATATATTCTCATTCCTCTACGATTTCCCTCACGCTCATTCACTCTGACTGGATTATTTCCATGGTGAGTAACACACGGTACTAAAGGCAGTGGCTTTGTATTGATGAGTAGTTAATTAAGCTCCAGCCTAGTGTGAGAAATAGATCAGCTTTGGGGTTCTCTCAAAACACCTGACTACTCTTAAAGTGGTAGATCCATTCTGAAACAAATCTGAGAAATGTTAGAAAAGGCTCACGGATGCTAAGAAAGCAATCCACCATGGCCATTGCTTCCTACTGTGAAGTACCATTCAGAGGTGTCCATCTTCCATCATGAAGTCCCAACATCTTTTGCTTCTCTCCCATAATATTATTCAATTGGATTTTTATACTTTAGCCCAGTGTTAAAAAAATAACAAGACTCTGAAGAAAGAAACCAAGACTCCTCCACTCCTACCTAGTACAGTTCTTTACATACATAAATCTTATGAAGGAAATTACATAACCACTGTTTTATTGAGAAACCACAAATTCAAAAATAGTGAGGAGCTGAAATGATGGTGACTGAGATCCGGGTTCTATCTTATAGCACTTAAAAAATAAGAAATAAAAAGTAAAGCAAGATATCTAAATTTATTTTGCCCCTATGTGGATGAAAGTTAAACATGGCTCTTCAGACTTTGAATATTATGCTCTTCTCACTAAATTACATTGTTCCAAGTTTGATTACCTTTATCAGAACATTCATTTTTACTATAAAAACATCTCCCTGTGTTCCAGAGAGAACATTTTTAGGAATAGGAGAGAAAAAAAAAAAAAAACAAAACTTTTTTTTTTTCTAATTTCTTTCATGCTTTGTAGGAAGTTAACTTAGAAAAAAAAACACCATTAAAATTGCTTTTTTTCTTCACAAATAAATCAAGCTGTTCTGTTTTTACATAAGGTTTATAGCTGGTTCTTGGTTGTGTACTTTCTTACACTCCTGTTTTTTTTTTGTTTTTGTTTTTGTTTTTGTTTTATATTTTGTGTCAAGTGACATCATAGATTTATGTTTGCTTATTTTTGTTTCTTTGTTTCTGTGTGTTTAGTTGATTTTGTTTTGTTTGTTTGTTTGTTTTGTTTTGTTTTCACAGAAATAGAATTCTTCACATTCTTCTACTAAAATCACTGCTGCCGCATTGCTTGGATCTGGTTGTGATGTGAATTTTTCTATGTGCACAGATTCCTTTGGCATCTTGCATCTCAGGCCTGTGTGCAATGGCTTCATGAAAGTCTAACAGTGACTAGAAAGGATGGTTTTACTTTATTTCGGGGGTCAACTTGAATGTTCTAAACTACAAATATGTGAATCTAGTTTTGCCTCTAGTCATCTTTTTCAAGGTCAGTTCACTTAATTTAGCCCTTCTGTATGATGTATTTTAGCAAGTGTCTAAACATGAAGAGCAAAGTTTTCCTGACTAGATGTTTCAATCAGTGTTCTACTGCTGTGAAGTGTTGACCATGGCGACACTTATAAAGGAAAGCATTTAATTGGGGCTTGCTTTTACAGTGTCAGAAGTTTAGTCCATTGTCATCATAGCAGGGAGATGCAGGCAGACATGGTGCATTAGAAATAGCCAAGAATTTTACGTTCAGAACCAAATGTATCCAGAAGAGATAAACACTGGTATTGGCTTGGGCTTTTGAAACCCCAAAGACGTTATTTCCTTAAATAAGGCCACGCCCCTAATTCTTTCAAATACTGCCATTCCTTGATGACCACATAGTCAAATCTGTGAGCCTACAAGGGTCATATTTATTCAAGCTACCATACTAAGACATAACCAAATCTCTAGGTTTTCTAAAAGAATTCAAATTCCTAAGTCCAACACTAACAGATGGCTGCACTAACAGGATGCCTCAATTCCATTAAGCTATAAATGGTTCCAGGAGAAGAAACTGAGTTGCCTAGATCTACATTAAATTTTCAGATCTAGTTAAAATTAGAGGAAACTTCTTACTTAAAGGCATCTTTGTATGATTTGATCTTAACTAAATCTACAAAATTTAGGACTTCAAATTAATTTCTTTAGTTGGTGTTCTGTAATTCTATTTGGAGAATTCTCAAACTTTATAGATGGCAGTCAGCTGAAGGTTCCTGTTAGAATCGTGAGAATCACCTTTAAAAAACACAACACTTTTACAGCTTCTGTAAAGAGTTTAGTCTTGTCTTCCTAACAAGAATTTCATCTTCTTTGCTTAGAACCTATTTCCTTTCATCCTTTGTCCCATGCAGTGCCTATCCACTATTCTTTGTCCCATCCAAATAATGGTAGCTCCACGTTCCTTGCAATTACAGGTCTAGCAATAGACATATTGAAAGGGTTATGCAGTGAAGAGTATCTCAGTGATTGGGAGCCAAGGAATGCCACAAAAATTACAACCCACAACAGACTTCATGCAAGAGATTTATTGGGAACAGCAAGGAAGCAAAATGGTTGCCTCTAAGCAGGGATGGAGACAGCGACAGGCCAGGTTGTAAAGGTGGCTTTATAGAGGGTATGGGGCATGTGCATAGGGAAAATAAGGCAGCAGTGGAATTGTGTCACGCTGGCCCTTAGTGATGGCAGGACCGTTGGTGCTGAGTCACGGAAGGTGGGGTGGGAGACAGGAGATGGGAAAATTCCAAGGAACCTGGAACCTGCAGCAAAGGACTTTTGGCAGTTCTTAGAAAGTCCAGCCACATGCTGCAGTTTCAGTGAACTATATAGGACAATATTCTGGTGGCTTTCAAGAAATGTCCCTGCTTATGAAAAGTAAAAAAAAAAAGAGAGAGAGTTGTCTAGAACAGCCAGAGGGCATGCTTATATTTGAATGTTATGCTTAAAAGTGCAGTAAGCATTTAGTGAACTCAAAAGGAACTAGCCTGAATGTCATGTCTACTGCATGGGATTGCAGAATAGAACGATGGAAAAGATGAGTTGTATTAGGTTTCTCCAGGAACATAAAACCCAATGATATATAGGAGGACTTTATTATGAAATTTGGGTTTTGCAGTTATGGAGGCTGACAATTCCATGTGTGTGAAAACCAGAGAAGCAAGAAAGCTTGTGGTATATATATATATATCACTTCAAAGTACAAATGCCTGACAACCAGATGTGTTTATGGGAGGGCTGTGAAAGGAAATTTTAGGGTTTGCAGGCTCTGATACAGGAGCCCTTCTGTCCCAAAATAGAGTAGGATGTTATCCCAATTCAAGAAGAGACTGTAGATTAATTTGCCCTTTCGTTAGTGTACAGGCAGTTCTGCTGGCTGCTCTCAGGGAGCTAGCAACTGCTTATGTTATCACCTGCCACCAACTACACTCACCAGGTGCCCCCCACCTCGCCCCCGTGTGTGCTGCAGATAAAAGGATCACCAGCCACCCCAGCTCTCTCTGTGTTCCCTGTTTGTCTGCCTCTATCCCTTCCTGGGGTCCTCATTCCTCTCCCCTCCCCCAATAAACCTCTTTTGCACCAGATCTGTTGCAAGGCACAATTTCTCAGGGGTACATCTTGGCATTGGCTAGCCGGAGATAAACCCCTTGCTGCATTTATTTCCTAACACCTTTCCCTGTGTTTTTTTTCTTTACTCAAGTAGGTCCTTAATAGATTGGATGAGATCTACTGACATTGGTGAGGAAAGATCTTTTATATACAGTCTACTGATTGAAAGGTTAACCTCTTCTGGATATACTCCCTCCCCTCCCCCCATCTGCAAATGCTCCTTTCCTGGGCATCTAGATATCATTTAACTTCTTCAGGCTGACACATAAAGTTGTTCCATCACAGTCTGTGAGTGTAAGAGCTCATCAGCTAACCAACCTGAAGCATTTCTGCCACTGGACTTCTTGTTCTAGGAGATAGAAACACGAAGCCCGATGAAACTGTTAAACTTTTCTGGTAGGGAAGGTGAAGAGAGAAGTGATGACTGAGCCAGCTGAAATTTATCATCTCAGGAGTGCAAATCTTGTTTTGAGCGTTCTCTGTACTCCTATGGGTTTCTGCCTCAATAAAGTGCTGCCCTTTCAGTTAATTTGTCCTTGAGGTAGCCACTGAAAGTACCTTTCCACGACTCATCTTGATCATTTTGTAACTCAGATTAAATTCTCCAAAGTCTGCTCTTTGTTTTCCGGGCCTGACACACAAATCATTTTTATTCAGCTGAGGCTGGCTCTTCCTTTGGCCACACAGCCTAGCAGCTCAGGCTCTATGGGCATTATCTGTGGGCGTCCTGACAGTGTGCATTTCAGCTGTGGTCTTTGTTGGTCATGTTCTATGCTCCATGCTTCAGCAGGGCTACTCCCACGGTCTAGAACACTTTGCTGTGTTAGTTACTTTTCTTGTCGTGGCATCAGAATACAGGACAGAAATTAGGAAGCAAATGTTTGTTCACAGTTAGAATATAGGCCAGTGTGACAGGGAAGGCATAGCGGAGAATCATGGGAGTGGCAGTGGCTCACAGTTAGACAGTGGACATATGAGGTACTTTGCTACATTGAATTGGTGTTTGGAAAACAGAGAAGACACAGGGCTATACCCCATGTGGTCTATTCCCCTACTGCCTCCAGCTAGACCCCACTTTCTAAAGTTTCTATAACTTTTCTAAGCAACACCACCAGCTGGGAGCCAGGTATTCAAACATATGAGCCAGTGGGAAACATTTCACATTCAAATCAACCAACACTCCTTTCCCTCCCAAAGAGTGGGGAGTCAACCAGGTCAGTCTTTACAGCCCAGCTTCTCCTAGGCCATTGCTATAGAAGGTTGTGGAGCCTCTGGGACTGAGGCCTCTCTTATGTGACAGCAAAACAGGAAAAAGAACAAGTAATGGGAAAGCAAAGCAGAAAAGTATACCTTGCAGATTAAAGGTTCTGTTTGCAGTTAAGGCTGCTAAGGGTAAGTTCCTGTTTGCCCTGCTTGCTTGACCTGTCTGCACCCAGTGTGCTTGCTCACATGGGGGCGGGAGGTGCCCAGGAAGAGCATCAGCAGGTATACTTGCCCCTGACTGGACCTGATGGGAAATGTGGTGGCCTTGTGGTTTTACCTTTTTAAGCCTCTGCAAAATGTGCCACTTCCTGGGAACCCAGAAATGGACCTGGCCAGGGTCCATCATCCTGACTTGCACTGAACTAAAGCTTGCTTCAGATTTGGCTCATAATTGTAGAACTGGTTTTTCTCTCAAGAATCGCATGATTAACACTAACTGAAGTTAGTCATGAAGGCTGTAAAGCATTATCTGTTCCTGGTTCTGCATGGAACTGCTTGCTTCTTCGTGTGAATAAGCCACGCTCCTGCTGCGAGCTCTAACTGCTGTGGGCCAAACAAAGAACACCACATCATCTCTGCTGTGTGTACTGGAATCCCCTAAAACTACAACCAGTGATGAGAACCACAGTGATGACAAAAATAATGACTGCGCTAAACCACCCAGTCTCATGATTATCAGATGATCCTCTGCACTGTTCCCGCATCTCCTGACTGAACCCCCTATCAAAAAATGTGGCACTCAGGTGGGATTGTCAGATTGTCTCCTGCATCTGCTATTGTCTCTTTGAGGTAAAAGCATGTTGCTCATTTTAGTTTTTCCAGTGTTTAACATATCTCCTGGCATAAAATAATTATTAATAAATATTTATTAATGAGTATAAAATTAATGCTGTATCCTGGGCTTGGATTTGTGAAGAAGGTTGTATGCTCTCTTTGGCTGGCCTATTTATTACTGGCCTATGTATTTCAGACCATAATATCCTCATAAGGGTGGAGAGAATCAAAGAAAGCAAGGACCCCTGAAGCACAGTGACATTTATTGTTCAAATTCTGGCAGATGGGAAAGGGCTTCCAGGGGTCCTTTTGGCTCAACCATGGGCATAGTCTTCTGAATTTCCACTCTTCCAGCACAGCACTCAGTAGGGGAGGCTAGGCTCTTGGGGCTAGGAGAGGGGCTATAAGGAAGGACTCTGTGTGCTGGTAGTGGAGAATGACTTGTCCTTCTTCTTGCTATCATGTTGCTAGCCAGTTGTTAGCAGACTTGAAAGCTCTTGAGTATTGATCCTTCTCTTTTAGTTAGCAGCTTGTAAAACCAGGAGCAGGAACTGTAGGGCTTTGATTATTGGTCAAAATAATGAGATCTGAGTTTTGTCTCTGGTCTTTGGTGAAGAGATGGCATTCTAAACTGCCAGGAAGATTGTAAGTTTACTCTCTAGTGGAAGAATTTCTGGTAAAAACAAAAACAGAAAACAAGACTTGACCTTGTCCCCTTCCTTGAGAGTCCAAAGAGCCTATCAATCATCTGGACAAGGGTGCCCTTCAGGAAAGTCTGTTTCAGAAACTCTAAGACATGGCAGAAAGCCTGCCTTAAAATGTAGGTTGGAACAATAGATTTTGTCCACTGTCCACTTTCAGGCTGTGAGAGTGCTTTCCTCCACACTTATCTCCCTGTCCACTGTCTACCTTCACATCTTAAGAACAGCCCACTTTCCTTGTAATACGTTCCAGCTGTCTTCTGCTCTACGCTGTGTGTGTCTCACTTGATCTCTTTTGTGTGGATCACAATGCTAGGAAACTGAGGGAGGCAGAGGCGGGTTATAGGAACATTTTCACCTCTGGCATTTTGAATGAGCACTAAGGCCAGAAGGTGTTTGAGAAATATACTAAAGGGTCAATTTGACCAAACTGTCATGTGCTTTGCATAGTTGACTTTCAGTGGAAATTAAGAATCAAACATTCAGAGCCAAATTCACCTCACATTTAGAAGAACTCATGTCCTCATGTAAGACAGCGGTAGTCTGGCTTCCATCAACAGGTCTAAGCACTACTTAGAGACAGCTTCTGGGCTCTAGTGACCTTCCTTGGACAGACATCTTTCTGTTATAGCAAGGTCCCTCTGGTGGCAAGAAGGTAGGGAACATGATGTCGAATCCATGGATCGCTGATGCAAGGATACATTCTTGCTGGGAGAAGCCCTCACTAGGTTCTAACAAAAACACCTTTGGGTTATTGCTGGATTGAGCCAGTGGGATGAATGAGCCTTGAGGCGCTGTCCCATGGCTGCTGTTTCTTGGCAGCACTCAGCTGGATAGGTCAGCCTCTCTGGGGAAGATGATGCCAAATGTTCAAGTGGTACAAAGGAGGACAGACCTAAGTCCCTTCTGTCACAGCCTCCTGTGGGCTGAACTGGTGTATCCGCCAAGAAGAATAATTCTGGAGAAATGTAAGGCGCACTTAATGAAGATTCCCTTTAGCTTACCTTTTATGTAACCTACCTATACCTGACTCATGATAAACCATGCAACAAACTAGAAGCATGCAGATATAACCACGAACAAAACACAATCCTCGGAGGTCATTACTTGTATAAGTAAGCTTAGGCCAGTCCCTTTCCCTCTGTTTCTCAGAGACACATTTACTTACGGACAGGAAACCAGGAAGTGTGAGAGCTGTCAGGTCTCAGGTGCTAAGCACGTGGTATAGAGCTTGGACAAACTGCGCCTCCCCCAGACTCGAGGACAGTTAAAAAGGGCTCACGCATCAGCTGTTTCCTGATTTAATTCTGTCCAGTCCACATGAATAAGCCAGGCATTGTTTCGTTTTGTTTGAGACAGGGTAGCCCAGACTATTGGGGAACTCACTATGGAGTCTGCAAGCTAACGGTTCTGCCTGAGAGTGCTGCGGCTGTAGGCAGGGCCTCTGCACCTGCCTGGTTTGTTTTTATGTAGTTCTGCCCACGTCGGCAGGGCGCCTGCTTTCTCCCGTAGATCTCCTTGACACTTGAACAGTGAGTCCCACCCTGGCACGTTGCCTTACCATTTTCCTTGTCTAGTTTGCCCAAGGCTTTGCCCTTAGAAGTTCAATTTGGACAGACTTAGAAGCTGATCTGGGCACAAGAGCTGTGTCCCCCAGAACACAGGCACACTGGGAAGGACTAAGGGAAGCTTGGTACTCTCCTCCCGCAGAAACTCTCAGTTTCTGTTCTATGGAGGTTTCACTGGAAACAAAAGCCACACCGATTTTCTCCCCAGAAAACACATTACCATGTTAAAAAAATGTCGTAGCTGCTCTGTGGGAAATGTTTTTATTTCTCAAATGCTGTGTCTCTGAAGTGTCAGAATGATCACTTTTCTACAGCATCGCTAGGAGGAATCCTAGTCTCCCAGGAAGAGCCTTGTGGGGATTATCCTCTCAGAAAGAACAGCAAATTTGCTGCTTGCCGAAGATGCACTTGAGTTAAGCACAATTCAAAATTAACACAAATCATAACACAGCAGCGAAGGAAAATTTGCCAAGTTAGTTAAAATAGCTGGTCTTATCTAGAACACAATGGGAGTATAAAAGAGAATTGCAAAAATTATAACTCTGGATCTTGCATGGTTTTTAACAACTTTCCAGGAGTTTGGCCTCCTCCAAATGGGCAATATGAGAGGAACTGGAGGGAAGAGAACAAACTGGATGTGAAAGACCTGTTCTTATTGAAAGGACGTACGACAGACAACATGGAGGAAGCAGACAGGCTCAGTGGTCCTGGAGACAGATCGACTCTTTGTAATCTAGGCAGACCCCTTGCCTGGAGACTGCCACAGTGACAAATGACCCGTCTGTGCAGCAGCTCCTAGAAGGCACTTTCGCAGGAGCAGGGCGGAGGTCTGGGACGGGGCGGAGGTGGGCGCAGGCAGCCCTGGTCCCGCTCCTCCCTCCGGGCGTGGTGATAATGGGGGTGGGGCCAGCGGTAGCGGTGGAGGGCCTGGTGGTCCCCAGCCCCATCGCTGGTCTCGCCTTCTCCCTCCCGCTGGCAGCACACAACTCCCAGGCACCTCCGCAGCCGCCGCCAGAGCCCGCAGTCGCCTGCCTGGAAGAAGAGGTAGACGTAAGGGTTGAGGGCACTGTTGGCCACCTCTACGACGCCCATCGCCACCACCAGGCCCTCTCCCTCCCAGTCACCCGCGGGTCCCGACGACCAGGCGGCCGCCAAGCGGGCGGCGAAGTAGGGCAGCTCGCAGCCCACGAAGAGAAGCACCAGCGCCAGGCTCATCTTGAGGCTCTGCACCTTGGCGTGGGGCAGCGCGTTGGGCAAGGGGCCTCGGGCTGGGCTGGCCGGCCAGGGCGCCCTTGCCCCGGCAGCTTGAGACCCGCGCTGCCACCAGACACACAGCAGGTGGCCGCAAGAGACGCCCATGATAGCGGCCGGCGCGGCGAAGCCCACGAAAGCCTCGTAGGTCGCGTAGACCTGCAGGTGCCAGCGCGGCAGGGGCGCGAAGATGCCCATGCAGCGACGCTCCCCGAGCCAGGCGCTGGCAGCCGGAGACGGAGGAGCGCCCCAGCGCACCACGAAGGCCGGCGGCAGCGCCAGCAGCAGCGCCAGCAGCCAGCCCAGGGCGGCCAGGGCGCGCGCCGACAGCCGCGGGCCCTGCGGACGGCGCACCGCGAGCTGGCGCTCGAGGGCGATGAGGGCCACCAGGTGGGCGGAGGCGCCCCGCCCCGACGCCTGCAGCAGCTGCGAGAGGCGGCAGGCCAGGTCGCCGAGCGCCGGGCGCCGGTCGCCCAGCAGCTCCCAGGCCAGCTGCGACAGCGCGGTGCCCCCGCACGCGTACAGGTCGGCCGCCGCCAGCTGCACCAGCAGGAAGTCCATCTGGCGACGCTTGGGACCCGGCCAGGGCCGGCTGCCGCCGCCACACAGGCGGCACAGCACCGTGGTGTTGCCCGCCACCGCGGCCACCAGGATGATCCCTATGAAGACCAGGTGGATCCGGTGGCTGGGTGGCCCGCGTGGCGGAGGCTGAGGTCCCGGGACAGTGGCTCCCTGCCCCGAAGTCAGGTTGAGACCCCAGCTCGGCAGAATAGGTATGGAGAGGTTGGAGGCGGGAGGCAGAGCCGAGGGGCTGAAGGAATCCTCCTCCATCCTTAGTCCGGAAGAAGGAGCGGTAACGCTGAGGGCTGTACTCCCCCAAAATACCAAAGTGGAGGCGAGGTGGTGGGGCCACACCGCTGGGCCTCTGCGACTTCCCAAAGTTAGTTGAAAAAGCGCACGCATCCAGGGCGAGATGGGATCGGGTAGCTTTGCGCTTAGTTGTTTTTATAGGCTGTCCTCGTCATTTGTCACTCAAATGTGGGTTGTACATTCGAGGAACACACATGATCCTGTTCTCCACCTTCTCCGCATCTCGCCCCCTCCCCCAATCCCAGCAGAACTCTCCTCTAATCTATTGGGCCGCCCCAAGCGGGCTCGGTGACCCCTGGGCTCTGAAAACCGTGCCCTGTGGGCCTATGGCCAGACAGAAAGTTGTGTATGTGACCACTGCAAAGGCTAATCAATGTTAACTCAGAAGCAATAGAAGAGATAGGAAACTCCTGCCTGAGAGTGCACCCCTCCCCCACCGATTAACTGTGATTGTTAGAAGGAACAAAGATACAGATACTACTTTTGATTAAAAAAAAAAAAAAAAAGAGAGAGAGAGAGAGAAAAAGCAAAAAGACATTTTGTAATGCTACAGTCTGTACTAGCTTGAGAAACAAGCGCATGAGAAACCCGGCAGGGTTCTCCCATTTCTCCCATTGCCCAGAGTGTCAGCGAGGCAAGCAGTCCACCACAGAGCTACTCCCCACCTCTAACGTTCCTGACAGGTTTCTGAGCAGAGGTGTTAGGTAAATCTCTGATGAGGTTAGACCTTCCTCTGCCTGCAGTGAGAGCGGTTTAGTCGAAGAGAACTGAGGGCCGCACTGTTGCCTGGCAATGAGGAGCAGCAGAGGTTTGCAGATGCTTTCCAATACTCATTACTAGAAGCAGGGCACGGCAGCGGCTCTCTACTCTCAGTGAGGTAAAACTCATTTTGCTAGTCTGAGGAGGGCCCTAACAGGTTTTTACACAAATGGTGGTTCATGCATTGAAGCCCCCTGGTATTTCAGTCCAGTAAGGGATGTGTCATGCAGGCAGACTCCTCTTTCCCCGGATTCTGTTTTCCAGCAGATGGGAGGTTGCTAGGAGGGACTACGCCTCCGATAAGCCCAGAGAAAAGGTGACTAAGAAAATGATACCGCGGCCAATTTTTTAAAAAGAAATCAACTCACAGGAAATGGTTTAGCTTTAATGCTGCTGCGTTTAGCCCTACCTCACAAACATATTTCAGCTTTCGCGTTGGAAGCCTCTATTTGTCTTTTGTGCACCCATCACATTAATCATGGTGAAAGCAGAATTGCTCCTACTTCCTGGTCATGGGCCAGGGAGGTGTGGGTGTCTGCTGCTTCCCAGGCTATAGCAGCGTTTGCGTCCTGCAGATGCATGAGTTGGGAGGGCTTGATGGGATCCTTTCCTGCTTCTTGCTCTAGGAATCTGATTTTCTAAGGTCCATCATTTTGACTGGAGACATTTGTTATTTTCATTATACATCCAGTGCCTCATGCTGGTCCAGATACATGGCAGAAAACCAGTAAATATGTGTCTGGTGACTATATATTGGTGAATATATAATGCACCTAAGATTAATCTGAGCAAAGACATCATATAAGATGTCTTTCATATTGGTGCATTGTCTTCTAGAGGAGCCCCAGCAGGATCAGGGAGTGTGTCTGTGATGATGTCTTTCTTTGCTGGGATGTTGCAGGAAGAGGAAGAATGCCAACAATGGAGAATTTTAGTCCTGATTTAATTTTCATACCCCTTCCACAGAGTTTGTCCAAGGCATTTTTCTGGGTACAGAAAAACTGTACCCAGTGGTCCAGTCTTTTCTCTCTGAGCATTACCAATAGCCAATGTCTCCCCAACCAAATGTTAGTTCAATTATTTCTCAAAGTAATTCTAGTTTGTCAGAATGGTCTCATAAGGTACAAAGCAAAATTCTACCACTGAAACTTCCTTCCACTGAACTTTAGAAAGACTGGATAAGATACTGACTTTAAAAAAATAGTTGTTTTTCTAGGGAACATGGCAGCAACAGCTGCTCAGGCTTCCAGAATCAGTTGTGGTGATGGAGTAATGGTGGGATGGGCTGACCTTGGCCTTCTCCCCACATCGGTGTTCTTCTTTTCTGACATCACCTACTACCTGGCATTGGCAATGGCCCTGAAGCAGTGATCAGGGTATAAGGATGTGTATCAGCCCTTTTGGGGGACAGGAAGTGCCGGGAACTGGAGCTAGGGTTTCATATATGTGAGAAGCGAGAAGCAAGCAGCAGCAGCAGCAGCAGCAGCAGCATGGAATAATTCCCTGCCCAGCTGGTTGATATGCTCTTTTGCTTTGGTGGAGAAATCTTATCCTGTACCCTGCTTGCAGAGTAGGTCTCCACCGAGGTCTCTTACAATCCAAACTAATATTTGACGGGCACCTTTAATCTGGTATGTTATATTTTTCCTCCATCTGACTCAGTTTCCCAGGCTATTAATTTCTACCCATTTGACTCCTAACTGCAGAATCAAAGGAGTGATCAGAACTTGGAAGGGGTTAAGTATAGTCACACATGCTAATAGCTACCACAGAAGAGGCTAGGTTTTGGATGGGCCCAGGGTGCTGTTACAACTTACAAACAATTGCTGAAAGAAGGAGACTGGAAACCAGAAAGCGATGAACAGCTGGAGATGTCCATCCCTTCCAAGGTAGCCCTGCTGGGGTCAATATCTTTACATTCCAGCTTGGTAAAGCATCTGGCGACATCAAAGCATAATATCATGCATCTTTCTCATGACCATAAAGGCAATCATGGTGACAAAGGATTTTACTGTGACTCTTGCTCTCTGTGAGGATACCTCAAGTCAGATGCTGTTTGGCTGGGAGCAGAGTATTTATCATGTGAAAAGAAAAGTGAAGCAAAACCACCTTCTAATGATACTGACTTGTCAGCTTCCAAGCCTGCCAGAGGCTCCAGATAGTACTATCAAGAATTTCTTGTAGTAAATAATAAAAAAAAGTGTTGAGCTTTATAATGCTTATTATTAGTCCTAAGATTATCACAGTGGTATTATTTAACCAGCTATCACAAATAATAAGACACGGACACCTGTTAGATTTTATAAATGCCTGATTTACCTGGGGCTAGACAGATCTTTCACCTACGCTGGCTAATAACCTCACCATCCATCTCCCAGACCCCATCCACTAATCCTCCCCATCTGGTTTACCTTCCATCCATAATCCCATGGTTCTTGCTTGTATTCATCTGGGCCTTTCCATGCCATTAGTGGAGTCCTTCCTCTTGGCCCCTTTTCTCCACATTAATCCACCATGGTATCCTTCTTTCTCCTCTCTTCCCCTCCATCTGTCTTCCATGATTCTCCTGTCCTCTCCAAGCCCAGGAACCTTAGCCATGCCTACTTCATGCTGCTCTGCCCAGGTATAGGCTGTTTAATCAATATATTATATCAATCAGATATAATGACTTAGGCAGGTTTACACAACAAGGATAGGTTTACATGAGATTGTGCTTTTCTGAGCAGGGACAAGATCTTTGGGGCCAGTAACACACCGCAGCCAACCCCCAACAAGAATTTGTGGTGTACACCTTTAATCCCAACACTTGGGAGGCAGAGGCAGGTGGATCTATGTGAGTTCAAAGCCAGCCCGGTCTACAAAGTGAGTAGAGGACAGCCAAGGCTACACAGAGAAACCCTGTCTGGAAACAAAAACAAACAAACAAAAAAAGAAAACAAACAAACAAACAAACAAAGAACTTGTGAGTGAATATCGAGTTCCAGGCCAGCAAGAGCTACATAGTGAGATCCTGTCTGAGAGAGACAGGTGGGTGGGGGATCCAAGACACCCAGTGGAGTCACCAGCTAGCCACTGTGATAATTAACAAATAGTCAAAATTTGTATGGAAATAGTAAGCAAGACTGGCTGGGACACAAGAGACTAGTCCATGAGGCACTGGGCCCCAGATTAACAGGACAGACTGTGAGAAGCAGAGGACTCAGGAAGGACATCTGGATGGGACCTTGGCTCAGTCAAATCAGTGGAGGGAAAGATGATTTAACCTAAGATGTGATATAATGAAATGCAGTACGAGAAGATACAGTTACTAAATAAACGGTCAATAGTTTAAAAACCACAAAACAATGATTCATTTTAAAGAATATTTTAATTTTAAAAATCATAATATTTATTTGGTACAAAGATTTACAAATATGTTACAAGAAAATACAAATTTCTAGATGTAAAAAATTCTAGGTCAGTATCGAAAGACAAACTAGTACTTCTTGTACTTTTAAAAATTTTCTGTGCATGGGTGTTTGGCCCATATTTATGTCTGGGCATTACATACATGTTTGCTTGGGGCCCCCAGAAGCCAGAAAAGGGTACTGGCTCCCCTGAACTGGTGTTACAGACAAGTTGTGAGCCACTATGTGGGTGCCAGTAATTGAATCTGAGTTCTCGGGTTGAGTAGCAGGTGTTCTTAACCACTAAACAATCTCTACCCTTTTTTTTTAGCCCTTTTTTCTCTCTTATTTTTCACAAGGCTAATAATGTCTAAAGCATGTATATAACAGAAAGACAAGGCTAACAACCAATAGAGAAAATAGCCAATAATAGACATAGAAAAGGTCATCCTGTTGCCAAGTCTAGTGCTTACTAGATCTATGAAAAAAATGTCAGCACTTGCAACTAATAAAGATAAAATATCTTTGTTTTATGTGCTATTTATTGGGCTGAGAGGTGTGGGCGTGCATTTCTGGTGGGAAGGCCAACTACTAGAACTGCTTTAGAAGTAACTCGGGAAAATCTACAGAATTTTATAGATTTTTGCTCAGCAATTTTACTTCTCAGCCAAATCACAATATGCACGAAGAAACACTGTACAGCATATCTTCAATTGTGGGTGTGCCTGCATGTGTGAGTAAAGAATATATTCATCTGGTTGGTGGCAAATATACAGCTTGTCCACAAAATGATATAAGCAAGGGGGTCATATGCCCTTTAGAGGAAGCTGACTGAGAAAGGAAGGAGGCGTCATGTTCTGCCTTTTGAAGCTTTACCTTAATCTTTTTTTTTTTTTTAACAAAAGAAATAAACGCAGTTATGCCCACAGTCTAAGTCCCATTAAATGGTTCTAACATTAAATACATCCAAAGAGTTACATCAGCAACAAATAAATCATGAAGCATTATAAGTGATAACCAACAGTTGTTAAAAATAGTTCATATTCTACATTACCCAGGGAAACAACAAGAATGCTTGCTTTTATCCTTTAAATACTTCTGTCATTAAACTGTCAGAGATCTGCAACCATAAAATCTTAGTACAACCAGTTTTGAAAATACGTAGTTCTGTAATCATTGGCACTTAAGATACAGTACATATTTCAAAGTACGTAAAATTAGCAATTGCTAAAGCTGTTTCAGTTTAATATTTATCTACATATTCATGTAGATAATGAGAAAGTTTTATTATTGTCTATTACAGCAAACTCTCTTGGACATCCTGGCAGTAAAATGATGACATGGAATCTTTTAATATTCTTTAATGCTTAGGCCTTTTGCTGGGCAGACTCCAGATAGCTTTCTCACTTAACCCGACTTATCCTGCATTATGTCTGGTCATGCGGCTAGTACTACCTCTCTGCTTTGCTGCAGTCAGTTCACTAACCTCCGTGCCCACTGGTGAATCCCCTGCGTTTGCCTTCCTCTCCCAGCATATCTCTGTTGTCTCTATCTCTCTCTCAGAAGTTCCACCTTTCACACAGTGTACCCCAACAGTCTACTGCTCCTGAGTCGGCAGTGAGCCACTGTTCGATTGCTTTTTCATACTTCCTGGGCTCTTTTTGCCAATCTTGATGCCACCTAAGGTGTGCAATAACATTTGAGTAATTCTGTCCTACGCTTTGTTTCCACAAGATAAACTGCTCTCTATTGTATTGATGGACAGAAGCAGTCACTTTAGGGTAGTTTACAACAGAACGAAGCTTCTGGTCCAAAGAACGAGTAATTTCTGGAAAATCTGTAGCAACGTTTGTTAGCTCATCTGGATCTGAGGAAAGATCTGAAAGAAAAGAAATAAAGTAGTTACATGCTAAAACCATTGTTTAGACTCATTGCGACAGATAATGTATTAGGATTTATTTTCCTTTTCCTTTCTTCTTAGTAGAAGAGGGGCAGTATGCATTCACATGCCACACACTGACCTTTCATTTAGCCGCACACCACATACACAACCATGTTCCCCTGACACTACATTCCTTGATGACTCACAGCCATCTTAGGCCAATGATCGCCAAGCAAGGAATGGCTAAGGATAATACACCAAACAGCACTCCTGTTAATGAATGACCAAATATCTTTTTGCCATCATCCAGCCATCCACTTTTTTTTTTTTTTTTGCTTATGTACTCTTTGATGCCAAAAATAGCCAAATCCTCATAATTTTTAGTAAGCTGGCTTAGAATAAACTTTTCCTGTTTCTTGATCTTAACAATTATACTTACAAATGCCTTAATTATAGCCACTTTTACATTTCTCAGCTTAACAATTCCTCATATGAGTAAACCCTGTTTGTTTTTTACTAAATCTTATTTTTTTTAAAGCAGCCTGTTGCTTAGAATTCTCAAAGTTACACTAATCAATACTGTCCATTTGAGCAATATGCCACAAAAATAACTACTTTTCTCAACCAAAACCAGTGAGAAATAATGACAATATTCTCAATAATGTTTCAGATCCACACATGTTCTTTTTACATGGGATGGGAACACAGAGGATGTAATTTAGAATACAAATTCTACTGGAAAAACAGCAAGTCAAAGACTCATGAGCATTAACTTCAGAGAATAAGGAAAACTGAGCGGGGAAAGTCTGTACGGGGCTGTTTGGGTACACTGGTCAGGAGATGCCTGAAGCACATGTAACTTTACTAGCTAGCTAAAGAGCAGTCTGTAAATAAATGCTAGACAATACTATCACGGTTGGTGCACCTATGACCCTTCAGTCACATCTGCCTTTTACAGAATGTTGTAAAGAGAAAATTTTCACCAACCGCAAAGATGTAAATGGATTTTCTTTAGTAACTCAGTAACTCATTAAACTTTAATCTAATTAAAGACAAAGTGTTGTGATGAGCTGAGGTGGGAGGAGAAGGGAAGAGAGGAGGAAGGCTTTTTGTTGAGAGAATATTTGTGTATTTTATGGATGCATCGCCTGTTATTTAAAAAAATCTGATGGCCTATCGCTTAGGCAGGAAATAGGAGGTGTTATATCTGGCAGGCAGAAAGAATTATGGGAGAGAGCAGGCACAGGAGATGCATCCGACAAGATGTGAGGACAGAAGTATAGTACCTGAGCAGAGGTAACCAGTTATGTGGCAAAATGTAGATTAGTATAACAGGCTATTTAAAGTTATGAGCTAGTCAGAGAAGAGCCTAGCTATATGGCCTAGGTAATTGTAAAACTATTTTGAGTCTCATGGTTCGTTATTGCTGGAGCTCGGGGCTGGGAGGAAAAACCACCAACAGCTTTTCAAGTTGAGAAAGGATGACGAGATCAGAAGCTAGGAACAGACAGCAGATTGTAATACTACTTTTCATCAATGGTCAAACAGAGAGGGCTCCTTATAGAGAGCTAGGATGAGCCCTTAGGATTAGCTATTGTGAAAGATTGCTTGATTACATGATACTAAGCTCCAGGGACTGTTCGGATGTGGTTAGGTTTGCTGGGCTTGGTGGAGGAGCTCTGTGGATTTCATTTAACAACATCTGTGAGTTCCATTTTACAATGTCTAATATATATGAGTGGCTCCACTGGAAACCAGGAATCCCTCCTTAAGGAAGTTTGGACCTAAAGAATTATTTGTAGCTAATAATTTTATTATTTGTAACTATGATGCAAACTTAAGAAGCATTAAATATTAAAAATGGCCTTGACACCTGTTTTATGTACAACCTGGGGACAAAAGAAAAACTCTAAATAAAAAAATGCTGTTTAAAAATAAATTCACAGAGAGTTATGCTAGAACATATTTTCACACAGTGGAAGGAACCAGAGATTTGTGGTTAGACCCATGCTGAACTTTTAGTTTTATAACTTCTTAGTTCTGAGGCCCTGCAACAGGTAGCAGACTTTCTCTGACACCACTTTTCTTCTCTGTAAAACTAAGAGAATGACTCAATCCCATAAGGCTGTGGTGAGCCTCAAATAATGTATTGAGAATGTACGGATGTCCCAAGAGTGAGGCAATAATCATCTAGAGTCGATGAAACCTAGGTATATCATTACACTCGAGGTATTGACTGGTGAAACAAAACAAGTATTGGGAGCTCCTACCAGGAAGCAGGGTTGAATGAGCCCTGGGTAGCAGGCCTCACTGTGCTGTCTCTGGTTTCTGGTGCCGATGTGTGAAGAAGCTGCTCCTCTTTCATTAGCTGAACACTGACAATTCATACCACTAAACACTCTTTACCACCAGCGGTCACAGGCTACACAGTACATGTGGATTTATAAAGAGGCTAGATGTAAACACTTACTCTAACATGAGGCTGAACCACTGTAGCCTATCCCAGCATGAGAGGCAAATAAAATACTCATTTATTTTAAAGCGATTCCTGAAGCTCTTGAGCAGCGCCCGCCACTATATCAAGAAGCTCACCAAAGAGCTGAGGCTGCACTGACACACCATCGGAGTAGGCGATGTACTTCCAGCGGTCAGTTCGGAGCATGTAGGTGGAAGCATTTGCATTGCATCCATGGAACTCACTCAGAATCCAAGGTGGACGGTGGGTTTGGAATGTCTGCTCACTTGTAGATGCTTCTGATGACAGCGTCAACAAAGAGTGTCCACTTAGGGTCTGAGGCACAGCAATCGCAGCAATGTCTTTGGAGCAAAAGTAAAGTGGTCTTTTTGTTGTTGTTCTTCCTTCACCACTTCTGGAGTTATGTCAACATTCAGAAACATCTATATTTCCTCATCACTAAGCATTGCAGACTAGAGATAATACATGGATTTGTAACCTACACTGAAGTACTCACTCTGTGAACCTTATTACCTTGAGTGAGTTAGTAACTCCTCTGGCTATTTCCTCATTTCTACAAGAAGTATAATAGTACTTCTACCTCAAATGTCCATTTTCGGTGAATGAACCAAAAGTTAAAATTTGAAAACAACACTTGGCACATAAGGCCCACAGTCAAAATTACTTTATGTGAGGCCAGCCTGGTTTACAGAGCAAGTTCCAGTATACAGAGAAACCCTATCTCAAAAAACCAACCAGGTGTGTCACAACCAGGTTGTGTCACAAACCAACAGGTGAGTCAGTGGCAGGCTCTTTCTACCTTATGGATGTAGATTAAGATGTCTCAGCTGTTCTTGCCACTTCACTATGCTTTTACTCCACCATCATAGACTCTCACTCTCTGAAAAAATAAGCCATGGTACTTTGTCTCAGCAACAGAAAAGTAACTAATGCCCCTTGTAAAAAGTGGATAGAAGATTCTGTAGTGGAAAAACTTACATTTTAGGGAGGTAGTGGTAGAGTTGAATATTGTGTATATTGTATATTGTGTATATATATATATACATATATACACATATATACATATATATACATAAAGTTATTTTTCATAATATAAATAGTATTTACTCAAAGTGTCTTAATTTATAGTCATATCCTAATTGTGATTATTTTGAAGAGAGAATGACCAAAGTGGATGAAGGCCATAGGAACCCAAGGGCCATTGTCCTTGTTCTTCAGAGTATGAATCTGACACAGAGAGATGCTCAATTTAGGAAGATTCTGAGTACTTCTGTTTGTTTTTTTTCCTCCAGCATTACAAATAAATATTTCCACAATCACTTACCAAGCACAGTACTTACCAAGCATAGTAGGGTAAATATCCACAAGAGAAACAAAATTTGGTACTTGTAGGTTGGCCTTAATTCCTGGTCCCATCATCAAAAGAGGAACATGGGCACTAGCTTCATACATACTCATTTTATAAAACTGGCGGTGTTCCATGGCCATCTCTCCATGGTCTGAAGTATATATAACAATAGTGTTCTGAAGAAGATCTAACTTGTGAAGAGCCAAAATAATTTCACCTATTGTAAAATCAAGATAGATCTTCAGATTAGCTTTAGTTCATATGTCAGTCTATCACACTAATTTTAAACAACTGCACTCAGAGTTTGTTGGGATACTTACCATCTCAGTAAAACCTACTTTGCACTACTGACCCACAATTCCTGCTACCTTTTCTCCTTGCCCCTATGCAACTGGCATTTTATGTGCCTAAAGCTGTCTCAGAGAAAGGTGAGCCACACAGATAGCACAAGGCTTGCCATGGGGATAACAGAGCAGTAATATCCCAAGAGCCTTTGCCCATGAAAGCTGCTGCCATTGAAATTATGAGAATCACAATAAAGCATAGTGCAGACAGGAGAAATTTTATTTTGGTAGATCTTGAATCTAGGGTGCACAAAGACACATTTGAAGGTCCAGTCAACGTGGAGGGTCAAGGCTGTACAGAGTTAAGGAACTGCTTACTAGTCAGGTCTTCTTTCCCCACCCCACTCCTCTTTCCCTCAATGGTATGCCTTGAACACTCTGGTGGATGCCTTATTTCTAAAAGATCTGATGACCCGGTCTTGTCACAAGTCTAATTAAAACTCCAGATTATAATGGGCATGTTCAGGGTGGCATGGCCTGAGGCTTTAACATTCTACAGCTTCCCACTGTCTAATTCTTTAGCAGGACACATAAGTTCTTCATCTACTCTATATACTTAGGATCCTCTACTGTCTGGTAAATCTAGCAGTCTTAGACCACACAGTATACCCTAAAGAGTGGCGTAGTTTATGCCTTTTTGCCTGTGTTGAATGCCCTTTCTCCTCCCTTCCTGTCACAATTTCACTCTTCTTTGATGAGCCGGCTCAATCATTAGCTGGTGAAGCCTTTTCTGCTCTTCCACACCTAATCACTCTGTTCCCCAAGCTTCCTGAGGTGTGGTTTGTTTACAACTGCAGCCATATACTTTAAACCCTGGTGTCTATCTATTTCTATATGTTTATCATATATGCATATGTCTATATGCACACATGAGCCATAGTACTAGGGTGGAGGTCCGAGGACACCTTCAGATGTCTGGTCTTCTTTCTTCTATGTGGCTGGTGACAAGCACTTCACCTGCGCCATCTTGCTGGCTGCCTTGTGTTTGTTTGATGAACCTCTGACTATCAGGTACTCTGCTGGGCTCTATACTGAATATTATTAAGAATATATTAACTCTTGACTGTTCTTTATGAAACCCACATCTGTGCTCTGGGATGCAACTTTCTCTCTGTGTACTTCTTTCTTAATGTTCATGAATGAAAAAGTATATATTATGAAGTATATAAAGTTAAAAGTAGAGAGTATATTTAAAACATCTAATTCCCCTCTCTCTCTAAAAAAGAAATAACATATTAAAGACATTACAATTACTTCTCTACCCTGAGGCCTTTATATTTCCTGCTTAATCTGCCTACAATGTCTTCTTTGCTTTTTACATGGCTGGCTTTTTCTCAGTTCTGGTTCACAAACCACTTCCTCAGAAGCATCTACCTTAGATCTTCTGCATTAGCACACCAGTCTCACCGTTCCTTTGTCCATGCCTTCCACTGTTTATTTCACATTTACATTTGTTCAGCTATTCAGCATCTGCTAATTTCCTTTTCCACTCAAGACCCTTCAAGAGTTGTGCTCACTCCCTGCAGCAGTATCGAGTACGCAGCATTTCACTCTAGAAGATGTACTTGCAAACTTTTGAACACAGTTTGAGGATGCAGATGAGACATTCCCCAGTGTCAGGAAATATCAATGAAATAAATGTTGTGTAAACACTGCTCCCCAATTGTCCCCTGATATGTCAACAAAGCAGCTTACAGCCAATTGCTGAGCAGGGAAGAGAATAGGGCTGGACTTCCTGGCAGCCAGAGGAGGAGGAGTTAGAAGAGGAAGTAGGGAATTCAGCTAGGGGATTCAGCCATGACAGAGATCCAGGAAACACCAAGAGAAGGAGCTTAAACAAAGATACAAAGTGTAAGTATTTCTGGAATGTATGCCGGGAAGAAACCAGATTAGCTTAGAGGGTTGATAATAGAGTAATAACTGCTCAGTTATTATGTTGTGAAGCTTATTACTAAACAAATATAAAAGGGTCTCAATTATTTGATAGCCAGGTTAAGAGAAAGACTAAGAAACACAGTTTTATAAAAATAACCCTAACATATAACTAAACAGTCAGAGAAAGTTTTGGCTAAAGAAACAAATATTACTGTCATTACGAGGGAGAACTTGGAGCCAGGTGAGGTGGGGTGTACTAATGCTAATACTTAGGAGATAGTATCAGAGAGTCAGGAATTCAAGGCCAGCCTCAGCTATATAGTGGATTCAAGGTTAGTCTGGGCAACATGAAACACTCCCCCACCCCTGTCTCTGTCTGTCCGCCTGCCTCTCTTTCTCTATCTCTTTCTCTCTCTCTCACATACACACTGAGATCTTGAAAAGTCCTTTCACTTTCTCATATTTCTACTGATTATTTAGGTAACTTATCCACATGGCTTCCTTTTTTTTCTTTCTGCTATATTCTATTTACTCAGTGAGTATTAATAACATTGGCTGTTTGTCTTCAAAGGTTTTTCATGTATAGAAAGATGCTGCTGACACTTCACCAATGCAGTTGTGTTCTATCTAATATGTAGCAAGGTGACACAATGTTGTGAAAATAACCTCATCCAAATACTGTTTTTTGTTGTTGTTTTTAAACAAGGTTTCTTCAGTAGGAACTGGAAACTGCAATACATGTGAACAGGGAGAACTCTTCCACAGTCATGTTATGGAAGCAGAGGCCTGTCTGAGATGACTTTGAGCCTGAATGTCAGGACACCCAGTGATTGCAGCCACCAGAGGAAATGGATATGAGGTGAGGGTAAGCCTTACTCTACAGGTTCTAGGGAGAATGAATTTGTTTGTAGGTATGACAAATGTGGAAACTACTATAAATACTAACAAAGAATTCTCTCTAAAAAAGTTTTTTTTTATTAGAGACGTTAAAATGATACTGGTACATGTGCAGTAAGAACAATTAGAGATGACAGTAAATCCTGAGGTGTTAATTATTTAAACTGAAAATATTTTTCACACAGCGAGTATGTATTACCTTTGAACTAATAAAGAGATTAGCCAAAAATGAACAGATCTCAGAAATCAGTGGGCCCATATTTAATCAGCTTATGTTATTTAACATATTAAAGGCAATAACTTCCAAATTTTGACTTATAAATTGGTGTTATATATTTCTTGTGCATCTTAGCCTTAAGAGCTGAGCTCTGTCTCCAGCCTGACTGTTAACATTTATTCCTAGGATACTTTACATGCTGATTGGACATCTGTTGATTTTTCTGAGTGAGAAGAATACAGAGAATGTACATAGACCTGTTTACCATCTGACTTGACACTAAAAAGTAGACCATTTTGGAACTACAGATTGATTGACCTATGGGTCTTTTACAGGAACAGCAAGTACTCTTAACTATTAAGCTATCTCTCCAGCATCTAGAATGCATTTGAAACATGTTTAAAATGATACTGTGAAACAAACATGAGTGCTAAGTTCTTTTCAGAGCACCTTAACCTATCCCTGCTCCACCCCTAAGACTGACATTGCCAGTAATCATAAGATTCATATTGGAATTTTTTAATTTTAATGTATGTATGAATGATTTTATAAAAATAATTTCATCTACAACTTTTATCAGCAAGTGACTTTTTCTAACTTTATATAAAAGTATTAGTTGACACCTAATGGTACAAAGCATATGTAAGAAATTAACATCTGTACTCTAGAAGGCAGACACAGGTAGATTTCTTTGCATTCAAGGCCAGCCTGGTCTACGAATTGAAAGGGTTAGACTAACTTTGTAACCTGTATGTCTTCTAAAGCCTATAGTTTTAAGTTTTAGGTCCAGGTTAAGCTAAAGCCTCTTAGTACCTTTCCAGAGAATGGAGAAATGTGACCCTATCTGTGAGGACAGATAGAAAAAAAGCAAGCAAGCAAGCAATGACCTTCACTCAGCAAAAAGAACGACCAGACCCTTGCCTTCAAGATAGTGTTTCTTAGCAACGAATCCAGACTACTTCTGAGTAGCTCCTGACCTCCAGCCAAAAGTCAGCAGCCCCTAATCTTCAAGGATGAGCTAACCACTCTCACCTTAAATTGCAGCTGCATCCACACTTGGCAGGACTGGCCAACCTTGAGCACCTAAGACTAACCAATTATCTTACTTTATAGCTTCCTCATCCAATCCTAAATTGCCAACACTGCAACTTCAAATTTCCCGCAATTTTTCTTGTAAAAACCTAAAGGCCTTTGTCTCCCGGTGCCACTCTTTGCTGACCGGCAGGGGTGACCCTATTGCGCAATGGTTAATAAACCTCTTGCTTCTGCAACAAGTCGTGGTCTGGGGGAGTTTCTGGGAAGGGCGCGATCTTGAACTCCAGAGCTGTGAGACCCCCAAGTCTTACAAAATAGAGTCCAGGACAGCCAAGGCTACACAGAGAAACTGTCTGGGGGAAGGGGGTAGAGAGGAGGAATAATGTTTGGTGAAACATTAGATATTTTTTACTGTTACTTCCTGTATGTCTCCATCCATTGGGCCCCTGAGGACCATTTGGCAAGTCTTTAGGTTCCAAGGAAGGTGTTTGCAAATCCCCAAATTGAGTCTTCATTGGTGTTTGGAGTGTGAAGCTTTTCATTTCCTGGGAGCTAAGCTGCCTTACAGTTACCTGTCACACATCTGTGTTCAGCCACGCACATACCTGTTTAAGGCCAACTGTGTTTTGCTTCAAATAGAAAACAGCTTTCTATGACTTTCTTTATGTATGAACACATCTGAGAACTTATGAATAATTAAAATAGAAAGGGCCCTTTATTCTGTTATTAATGTATGTTTATGAGTCAAGATCCTCAAAGTTCTAAGTCTGAGGTATCTAACCAACTGCTTTAAGAAATATCTGAAGATGCTCCTGCAAGCTTATCTAGCATAATCACAACTTGTTGGAAAAATATTATCCTTTTTTTTCCATGTAATTGCTTATTAATTATACCACCTACCTAGCATGGCATCTGTCTCAGCACACATAGCATAATAAAATGCTCTAATGTTCTTAATTTCCTCTTCAGTAAACTTCCCAGTGCAATTTTTTGTATAGGAGGAGTAATAATCCACAGGGTGCATTTCTGACAAAGTCAACCACTTTGGGATTTTGATGGCATCATAATCTACCTGAAAAGGAATAAAAACAAAACAAAACAAATCTTTACATTAGCAAAGTCATAGTATCCATTTCTTCCAATGAGTATCTGTGGTGAATGTCATGTTTCATACATAGAATGATTGAAAAGAATGGCTACAAAGCACAACACTTCCCCAAGTAGGAGTGGGCTGAGTAAACCTCATTTACACTATCTGGAGGAGGAGTGTTTGGGATTTTGGTAAACTTTCCTCAAATGTCAATAGGAGAAGAGATGTCTCCCAGTGATAAATCCAGGAGACACTTCACAAATGTGAATAACAAAAGAAGGATGGAAAAAGCGCACTAGGTACAGTGTGAGCAGGGCCTGCCTCCCTGTGTGCAGCCTCTGACCTGCGGTGTGAATAGTGCCCACGCTTGCAGATCAGCTGCACACAGGAAGGCGGGCTCTGCTCACACTGCGGGTCAGCTGCACACGGGGAGGCGGGCTCTGCTCACACTGCAGGTCAGCTGCACACAGGGGGAGGCGGGCTCTGCTCACACTGCGGGTCAGCTGCACACAGGAAGGCGGGCTCTGCTCACACTGCAGGTCAGCTGCACACA
>NW_026587759.1:1271917-1316287 GCF_907164565.1 Psammomys obesus
CACACAGGAAGGCGGGCTCTGCTCACACTGCAGGTCAGCTGCACACACGGAAGGCGGGCTCTGCTCACAGTGTCCTCAGCATTCTTTTTACAACACTGATCCCAAGCATTTCTGTATTTGCATCAGAGTGCTAAATAATACATTATACTATTTCTGTTTAATACCTAAAGCAAAATGTTAAATATTTTGACATGTGTTTTTAAAGTTCTAGAAAGAAATGATAATTTCTTCCTTTGACAGTTAAGATTGTTTTTTGCAGCTCCACTCTATATAGTTATTTTTACCGTCCTTAACCGGAGGAAGTGAGGTCTGCCCACAATCCAAAGATAATGTCTTTCAGTTCCTTTTTATAGACATATCACATGTAAATCTATACTGTTAACAATTATAACATTTTATTTCCAGAATATTATTCTTTTAACAAACTCATTACTGGTTTAGTTTAAAGGTATAAGTTCCTAATTTTTCCATAAGAATAATAAAAGCCTGAGCTAATGCAGGTAGCATTGCATATGGTGTCAGCATCTCCTTTCCCCCCACTCACCCCCTTTTTTGGTTTTTAGAGACAGGGTTTCTCTGTGTAGCCCTGCCTGTCCTGGAATTCACTCGTGGAGATTTGCCTGCTGATGCCTCCCAAGTGCTGGGATTACAGGTGTGCGCTGCCACACCCAGCATCAGTGTCTACTTTTGAGCACACAGACAACACTTACTTTTTCAAGCCAATAAAGAGATGTGTGAAATGTAGAGGCGCCAAAGTTTTCTCCTGAAGATGGTGAAGGGTAAGGGTGAGGTAAATTCAATCCCAAGTAAAGGACAAATGGCTTGGTATAGTTAACTGCTTCCTGTCTTAGCCAATTGACTGCTCTGTCCGTAGTCTGCCAGTCCTTTTCCATCACTCTCCTTCTATTCTTATCAGGGATAAGAGTAACCATAGGCCTGCCTTCTTGTCTGAGCAAGAATGCAACATCTCTTGTCCATGCTTCCACACGATTACTGAGGGGGTAAAAAGACAAGCATATCAGAAAACACTCATGCGGTCTTAGAAACTGGCTAAACAAATGCATGAACGCAACAGGGGAACCGATTTTAAGACTAACAAGCGTAAGTGTTTAGATAAGTGTGTAACATTTCAGCTAAAAAGTTTTTATTACAGATTTAAAAGCTACAGCAAACAATTGAATATTCATTTGTCCTAAGATTATGACAGGTTACTTAAAACAGTTAATTTTGTTTGTTTTTTGAGAAAGATACTTAGTTGTTCTGGATGGTCTTAGGTCAACTTGACATAAGCTAGAGTTATCTGAAAGGGGGGGGGACCTCAATTGAGAAACTACCTCCATAAGGTCCAGCTGTAAGGCATTTTCTTAATTAGTGGTTGATGGGGAAGGGCCCAGCTCATAGTGCATGGTGCTAGCCTTGGGCTGGCGGTCCTATGTTCTATATGAAAGCTGGCTGAGCAAGCCATGAGGAGCCAGCCATGGGGAGCAAGCCAGTAAGCAGCATCCCTCATGAACTCTGCAGCAGCCTCTGCCTCCAAGTTCTGCCATATTGGGAGTTCTGTCTTGCCTTCCTTCAGTGGTGAACAGTGCTGAGGAGAGTAAGCCCTTTCCTCCCCAAGCTGCTTTGGTGATTTTATTACAATAGTCAGCTTAACTAAGATATTAGTTAAAATATTTCATATTCCTAGCATTTTAGTATCTTTCTCTCAGAAGAGACTATTCCTAATCAAAGTTACTATAATTCCTTTGCATCACTAAAGCTTTTATAGTTAAAAAAAAATTCTACCTTCCACTTGTACTTCCTGTGCTTCTAAATTCCGATTTTAATATGTTCCCTGTTCTAGCTTCTCTCAGGAAAAAACAGTTTAGCCGTACTCTGACCTACCATAATAGTGATACAGCTTTCTTATTTGTTATAAACCGGGTACGTTTTTGTGCTGACTTACACATTACTTATCCACCTCAAGCTGTGGGAGTCTTTAGTTTGTGTCACATGCTTCTTGATGTTTTCAGGAAATGACTAGGCTTATGAAGCTGACGCTGTTACTTATGGAGCTTACTCAGCATTGCCAAGATGCTTGTTTCATGTATAAAAGCCTTTGAAGTGCTCTATCAGACTAAGAAATATTTTTTAAGAATCTAGATAATAGGGCTGGAGAGATGGCTCAGAGGTTAAGAGCACTGTCTGCTCTTCCAGAGGTCCTGAGTTCAGTTTCCAGCAACTACATAGTGGCTCACAGCCTTCTGTACTGGGATCTGATGCCCTCTTCTGACATGCAGGTGTACATGCAGATACAGCCCTCATATGTAAAATAAATATTAAAAAAAGAATCTAGATAATAACCTTAGCAAAATTATATTTCATGTTAAAACAATACTCTGGAAAAATTTCAGACAAGAAAATGACCATTGGCCCAGGATGAGGCCAAATAAAAAGTTTTCCTCTTTTTTTCACCTGATCACCGAAGGTAGATAAGAAATTGAAGTAGCTATAATACAAATATTTTTAACAGTACAGTTAACATATTTTAATAAAAGTATCAAAAGTAGAATTTTAGCAGAATTACACCTAACATATTCTAATTAATTCTAACAGATGAGAGACTGCCAGGCATAGTGGCGCATGCCTTTAACTCCAGCAGAGGCAGTTGGATCTCCAAGTTCCAGGACAGCCATGACTACACACAGAAACCGTATTACGAAAAAATAAACCAACCAAACAAAAACACTAGAAATCATTATTGGACTCCATCAGAGAATATAAAGTAGGTTCTAGTGTGCAGAGTATAATGGAACAATTCCAACTTTATTATTACTTTTAGAGAACAAAGTATTTCCTGGAGTCTCAAATCCAACCTATTTGATGAAGCACTGAATTTATTTTATGCCAGCTGCTTTATGGTCAAGACTTTTGATACAATTTTTGGATTATGACTTCATTTTGCCTAACAGAAGTCTGGTTCCTTTAATGCCCTCATTGAAGGGCAAATGAAAGATTTGTTCATGCTGAGTTGGGTGTCATTGTTAAGACATTTCTCCTTCCTATTTTTTCTTTGTGCCTACTGATGGCCTCTCTCTATGGAGTTAATCAAATTCAAAATTACATTAATTACAGGACACACACACACACACACACACACACACACACACACACACACACTGTTTCCATTAAGGAAACAGTGAAGCCTATCTAACAGATTTTAAGTGAACTTGAAGTTCCTAAAGTAGGAGGTAAACTTTACTATCCACAGCTAAACTTGTATTACTTTAGTAAAAGAACCCTAAGATTTGTAGTGAGTTTACAGACTCAAAAGTAATTACTTTTCTGTTTTAAGTGAGTGAAGGGAAGAACTATGGTCTGCAGGCTGGGGATTTAACTGAGTATGCTCAGCATGTGTGAGGCCTAGGTTTTAATACCACAAACAAAGCAAAGCAAAGCAACAACTTGAGTCATGGGACATGAAATCTTCAGATTTTTCTAGGCTGTTCAGCCATCACAAGCAAGGGTTCTGGGTAATAAAACCAGACTAAAACCACCACCACCAACAAAACAAACAAAAAACCACAACCAAAAACCAAAACACAACAAACAAAAACCAAAACATATTCCACTATTGTAAAGATGATGCTGAGAATATACTTAGGGCAATGTGCCATTCTGGACACTAAATTTTAAAAACAGAAAAATGGAGAGTTCTAAAAGAAGCTATTAAGATGACCAAAGTAAATGGCTATTTTTCTTAAAAATAACATTATCATGAAAAAAGCATCTAAAAGTATAATGAATATATCTTTGATGATAATAGTCAGAGATTGAAAGAAAAACAAACAAACAACCCAGACATTCATTAGGTAGTAGAATTGCAGAAGCTACTTTTGTCAGTGTTCTGAGTTTTGCGGTCTCCCATTTGTCACTCTGGTTCTGTCTGGACAGCTTTTTTTGCTGGTCTGGAGCCGCACAAGGGGGCACTATGCTACTTACCAAAGTTTTGAGTGCTATGAAATAAGCATGTATCTGTTCTTTCATTTGGGAAGTATCCCTCTAGATCTCATTTGTTTGGAAGGATTAAAAATGTTTCTCCTGAAAAATAAAATAAAATGAAAAACAAAACAAAAAAAGTTTCTCCTGAATAGATTTAAAAGAAATCTATCTTAATGAGCAGAGAACATATATAACTACAGGATGAAATGACAGATGACTTGATTTAAGGCTTTATAGTTTTAGCTAGTCAAACAAGACAGAACCTTGTTTATTTTCTGATAACATTAGAAATATTAGAAATAGGTGTATTAGTTGTCTAGTTGCTGTGATAAAAAGCCCTGACAAAGACAATGTTAGGGAAGAGGTTTATTTTGATTTGTAGTTTCAGAGTACAACCTACCATGTCAGAGTAGTCATGGCAGCTGGCCATATCGCATCTCTAGTCAGGAAGCAGAGAGATGAAAGTCTGCACTCAGTGCATTTTCTCCTTTTAGTCTGCAACCCAAGCCTAAGGAATGCTGCTACCCACAGTGGGCAAGTATACCTATCTCAGTTATCCTAATGTAGATAATCCTTCACAGGTGTGGCCAGAGGCTTGCCTACTAGGTAGTTCTAAATACTGTCAAGTTGCTAATTCAACTAACCATCACAGATGGTAAGTTTCATGACACTCAAGAATGCTGCAGTTCGATCATTGTATTTCAGTATCTAAGAACAGTCTGGTACGTATCAGTTAGTTCAAAAATTTAATGGCTGTTGTTTTAGTAAATTACATCAAGATCATCTTGTAGCCTTAGTGCATTGTGCATATGTGTGTGTATGTGTCACGGAATGTGAATGGACATCAGAGGACAACTTTTGGGAGTGGGTTCTTGCCTTCCACTGTGTTCAGAGCAGGGTCACTCTTGCTTCTTGCCAATGTACTATGTGCATACTCTAGCAAGTTGGTTTGTGAGCTTCAGCTCAGTTCTATCTTCACCTCCTATCCTGTAGAAGTTCTTGTATATGTGCCACTTGTACCCTGTTTTTATGTGGGATGTAGGAATCCAAACTGAGGTCGTCAAGGCTGCATGTCAAGTGCTTTTACTCAACAGTCCCTCTCCCATGCCCTTAGTCTTAGTAAGGGCTACCACATTTACTGTCAAACTTTATTGCCCTGGTATTAGAAACTTAACTTTAAATGTTTCTCTATAAAATCAACCACCTAGTTCTATACACTTATAAATTAGCATTTCTCTTTGATTTTTAAAAAAGATTTATTATGTATACAATGTTCTGTTTGCATGTACACCTGCAGGCCAGAAGAGGGCACCAGATCTCATTCTTGATGGTTATGAGCCATCATGTGGTTGCTAGGAATTGAACTCAGGATCTTCGGAAGAGCAACCAGTGCTTTTAACCTCTGAGCCATCTCTCCTTTGATTTTTTTTAACCCTAAAAAAAAAAAATCTCTACAAACATGATACTTTCTTCAGTGGTATAGCCACTGACAACATGCCTATACTCCAGGAAACGGTGCCCTACCCATGCTCATGAAGTAACCTGAATTAAACTTAGTGGATCAACACACACCAAGAAACATGAAAGTAGGAGAGGAACTTGTTGGGATCATGGTCCACAACAGGAGGATGGAGGATGAGTGAGGGAAGTAGGGGATGAAGATGACTAAAGTTCACTATATACATATATGGAACTGTCAATGAATAATAATAATAAAAAAGCTCCTCAAACAGACAAATTGTTGTTCTCTCTCTTTCTTCTTTTTTTACTTAAGTGGAAAGAGTGGAAGTTTATTCTTCCAATTGATGATGTTGGCCATCACTTTTAAGTGTGACATTTCTGAGGCATAGTGTTGAGCATAAAACACCTGATTAGACATGACTTCTCAATCTCTGCACTGCTGATATTCTGGATGAGATAATCCTTCATGGAAGAAGGGTCTATGCTCTCCACTGTAGATGGCTCTTAACAGTGAGGATCAGATGAAAGTGCCAGCCCCCAGGAGTGTCAATAAGACATTGTGAAATATCATCCAGGAGGGAAAAACTGCTGTTGGCTGAGAACCATCATTTTAGAGACTGGGAATACAGTGATAATAAAGAAAAACAGATCAAAATACCTGGTGAATAAAATGCAAACTATTTTTCAACTCTACCCCTCAATACAAACATTTTTAATTGAGAGGAAGAAACGGCAAATCTGAATTTAGAATAAACACAGTATGTGCAGTGTTAAGGGTACAGAAAAAGCAGAATGACTAAGGAGTCAGTTAGTGAAACTCCTTTGAAATTATCCCCAAATTTCAAAGCACTTCTGAGTAAAAGAACTTTTAAGATTACTTACATGTATTTTTGTATATGTGTAAAATTAAAAAAATATTAAGCATGCGTGTGTGTGTGTGTGTGTGTGTGTGTGTGTGTGTGTGTGTGTGTGTACACATGTGTGTCTGGAGGTCAGAAGGTAACTGTGGGGGTCAGTTCTTTATTTCCACTACTGTGTCTCCAAAGGCTTGCACCAGATTATCAGTCAGGCTTGGGGGTAGGTTTCCTTAACCACTGAACCATCTCAACAGCCCAAAGTTATTCAGTGCAAGCAAAACTCATGAATCAGGGACTCTAAATAGACAGATGACTTGTTCATGATCTTGTAGGCAGTGGCATTTTAATAACTAGTTCAACCAATACTGATTTAAGAACTGTTCTGAGGAAATAAGAGCATCCTGAGTTCAGTCTCCAGCATGACTCTAAAAACCAAACTAAACCCACTACCAAAAGCACTCATGTATCACACATACCATCAGTAAATGTTCAGAAAGATGGATGCACTGTAATAAAGAAATTCATAATGTTGCTGATAATGTACGCACGTTCAGAAGTGGCCACATTCAAATTAGGTGTGGTGGCAGCAAGAGCGTGGGATTCAAAGCCACTTTGGACTACTTGGCAAAAACCTAATCCCCACCCCAACACAAAAAAATGTGAAAAGTGGCCATTTTTAGGAACACTTGGTGCTTCTGTTTATAGAGTACGATATCAAGAGACTTTTCCCTAAAACTCGTTTTTACATTCATATAGAATGATCCAAATATATGTCAAAGTTCATATAACCTTTCAGACATACTATTAACAGAAGCCTTGGCCACTCATGCAAACAGCTCTGAAAATCTGCTTCCATTTCCTAAGTATGCTGCAAGTTACTGTTATGTTAGCATTCAAAACAATACATTTAAGTGGTTGTTTTTTTCCTACTGATTTTGAAATTTTACAGGACAAAATGAAGAACTTAAGGAACTGAGACTATTTCAATTATTTCAAAACTCTAAAATCCTTAAAAACAGGGCATGCGTGACACACACACACACACACACACACACACACACACACACGAGAGAGAGAGAGAGAGAGAGAGAGAAGGAAAGAGCGAGATCCATGTATTAATGTCATTTCTGTATCAACAGAAGTGACTGCAGGCTAAACAGAATGGCACTGTCAAATGATTAGCTAATGGTAGACCAGTGTAAGTTGACTTACTCATATTTTCAGCCATTCACGTCTTAAATAAGTACGTACCTGCCATGTCCTGGCACTATGCTGGGAAGTGATAATACAACAGTGAAGGAAAGTTAAGGCCAATCATGTGGGTAGGCAAATATTATTGCAGTAAGTTTCAGATATACATGCTAGCGCTTTTCTGCACTAATTATCTAGCGTAGTCATCACACTAATTAAAGTTCAGAGAAATTAAGTGTGTTCAAGATTACACACAGTTGAGAAGTAGGGAAACCAGAATTCAAAATTAGGCAATCTGATTCTAGACCGACACTCTTTACCGCAATGCTTAGATGCTCATTTGTTTTTGTGGAGGTGTGGGTATAACCCACTGCCCTGTGCATGCTAAGAATGTTCTCTGTCATTGAGCCAACCCCTAGCTAAGATACCTGCCTGAGTTTTGAAGCTTTACTAAAATGAAGGAGAAGTCACAGTGGCTTCAAGTTCTAGGAAACTGTCAAAGGTAAGTAGCAAGAATGTTACTGTTACAACGATTGTAAAACGAAAAACAAAAACTGTTATATAACAGAAACTCACAAATAATTCACTGGCTAAACTATTTTACAAATATCAAAACCTATTAATTATAATTGCTGTGGGGATCAGGAACGGGGAAGCAGGGGTGGGGAATGGCGACAGAGCCCTCCCGAATCCCAGGAATCAGACTCCAGAGATGAGACTCAAAAGTGCAGATCTAACCTTATTGTCCAGAGTAGCAGCCTTTGAATGACTGAAGGCCAATCAGACCATCCCGAGCTAGCTCAAGCTCCAGTAACAGTCAATCAGGGTGGCTCCACTATAAGGAAATGTGGGAGATGTGGGGCCAAGGTCACCTGAGCAGACTTCCGTAAAGAAGAGGGAAGCAGTCACTGCACTAGCTTCAGATCCATTTTGAGACTTCACTAGTGTGCTTGGAGTCCCTAGTGGATTAACACTGTGTGCAGTGGATCAAAAAACAAAATATTATATAACAGAAACTCACAAAATAGTTCACAGGTTAAACTATTTTACAAATATTAAAATCTATTATAATTTTTTTGTTTGTTTCTTTTGCGACCGAGTTTTCTCTATGTAGCCCTGGCTGTCCTGGAATTCACTTTGTAGCTCAAGCTAGCCTCAAATTCATGGATATCGTTTGCACCCCCCCCCCCCCCGACTCCTGAGTGCTGGGATTAAAGGCATGCACCACCAATGCCTGGCTGCTAAAATCCATTAATTATAGATGTTAATGTTTTAGACAAAAAAACAAAACAACAACAACAACAAAAAAACCTCACCAGAATATTAGCAATTTTAATATTTTAAGAAGATTAATGAAAGTCTAGCTTTAGCCAAATTAGTGTAATTGAGGGATTAAGAGATTTATTTTCAGTGCTGTGGTAAATTAAGTATAAAATGGGCACACAAATGTGCAGTAGCAGAGGACAGTGTGGAGTTTGTTTCTAAGGCCTGTGTAACCCCTTTTCTGAAAAAGAAACTTCATTTTAAGGGTAAATGCCCTAGGCATAAACACTAGTTTCAAAAGGAGAAAAACCCTCCAAAATGTGCTTTGACCTCTCACCTCTGATAATATTTAACCATCATCCCTAGCAACGGCTAATCAGTGAATACCTAAAGTTTACCCACGTGTTCTTTGCAATAGGATGAGTAAAACAATTATGGTTTGGCCCTCTGAACACCTGATATTTGCTAAATGTCAATCAATCACAGAACTGCCAAGCTGGAATTCCCCAAACCTTGCCGTAACCTTAAATAAAAACCCCTCTGTCCCTGACCTTGGGGCTCAACACACAAGAACCACTGTGTCGGTGATAGTGTGGGCCCAAGCTCAAGCGTGTAATAAAATCCCCACTGTGTTTGCATCGGAATCAGCTCCTTGGTGGTCTTTGGGGTCCACCAGACTGGGGCATAACAGGTTCAGTCTGTTTAAGTCTTACCTAATGGAATGGTGTCCTGAAGTATAGTCCAGTTTTCCAAATTTTTGTGTCTGATAGCCATGCTCTTCCATGACATCCATCCATGTTGTATAATTTGGATCAAGACCCTTGAAATTATTCCAAGATTCTGTTAAGTGAGTGAAGAGGCCACTCCACATTGCTGGTGGGGGGTAGGGGAGAAAGAGAAAGAAAAGAGGCTGTTAAGGTAAAGCCTAACAATTCAACTCTAAAGGCAATTACCTGGAGAGTGTGGCTGGCTGTTTTAGAGTCTGTGATCTGGAAGAATGGCACCAGTTGGAGTAGTTCTCAGACATTTCTCATTGTTACTTCATTTTATCAAAGGGAAAACCCTACAAGAAGTTAGTATTCCTATTCTTCAAATGAACCCACCAAGGCCTAGAGATTAAGTTGATTAAGGTAGTTGTTTATTTATGGCTGGCATTAAATATAGGGCCTGAACATCATTATCATATTTTCAGTCAAGAAAGCTATTTTTTAAACCTTAAGTTGGGGTATTCTTTGGTACACTGTGTGAAGGCTGTGTCTGTACTCAATTGTTGACTGTCACCCAGCAGAGAGCTGAGCACTGGCTGGACTTGGGATTGTTGTTCTTAGGGCCCATCACTGGCCTCATATTTTGTCAACATTCACCTTCCTCACTTGTTGACTGGCTTTAGTAAAGAGCTGATGGGCAATAGCAAAACAAAGGCAGGAGGGAAGTGGGAACTTCTAGGCAGGGAAAGAGGCTCTGGGAGAAGATTCAGACATGGGAAGATTTGTCAGGTGACATGGGAAGGAAGTGATGTGAACAGGAACAGAGGTAAAGAACTAGCCATGTGGCTGGCCGTGTGCAAGACTAGTTGGGGTGAGCTAGCTGAGATTCTGTCCAGCTAAGGCCCAAGCTTTTAAATAATAAGTCTCCATGTGTTTAATAACTGCTGGCAAGTCCAAGAAACCCTGCTATAGGACTAACAATTATAGACCTCTCTTCCCTTATATCTTCAAGGACTTTCTTATTAATTATATTTTTACCAGATTTTTTTTTTTTTTTAGTTATTACAATTTATTCACTTTGTATCCCAACTGTAGCCCCCTCCTTCATCCCCTCCAAACCCCACCCTCCCTCCCTCTTCTCCTCCCATGCCCCTCCACCAGTCTGCTGATAGGGGAGGTCTTCCTCCCCTTTCATCTGACCCTAGCCTATCAGGTCTCATCAGGACTGGCTGCATTGTCTTCCTCTGTGGACTTCACCAGGTTTTTCTAGGAAAAGGAAATAAAAAAGAATGCTCTGTGTTCTCTCTCATTTTCTAAAACTTTAATTAAAGTGCTTCTTTTCCTTAATGACTTCTGTGTGCAGAAATGGCAGGCTGGACACGCCTTCTTTTCTCTGTGTGCATGTGCATATCTGAGATAAGCTCTCTCTCTGTGTGTCTCTCTCTGCCTCTCTTTCTCTCTCTGTATGTCTGCCTCCACCCCCCCTCGCTCTCCCTGAACCTGCAGCTTGCTATTTGCCTTGACTGGCCAGTTAGCAAGCCCCAGGGCTCTTTCTGTCTCTGCCTCCCCAGTGCTAGCATTACATGCACACACTGTTATACCAATTTACTATATATATATATATATTTTTAATTCATGGGTGCTGGGTATTCAAACTCAGGTCTCATGCCCATGGGGCAAGCACTTTTATCATGTGAGCCATTTTGTATGCCTCTCTTTTCTTCTCTAACAAATACTTTCTGAGCGTGGTAGAGTATGAATCCCAGTAACCACAGTTCTGGTATACCCTCAGATGTTATCCAAGCAAACTTTCTGTTTTAGTTTTCTTCTGCAAATTGGGCTAATAAAAGTAACCATGTATGAGGAATATCTATAAAATATTAGAAGATATTTACAATATCACCAAACACAGTGAGAATACACTAATAATTTTTTATATCATTCCTTGTCAAAATATGCTTCTTCTAGGGAAAATATCTTTGTGAAACCTTCAGAGTTCATGAACCACTTTCTCATTTATTATTCCAACTGACAACCGTATTTGCTCTGTAGGACAGCACATTCAGCATTCTGCATCTGAGGAAAACTGGGCTACTTCCATTACGGGGTCCACCAAGGCTTAGAATCGCCTCACCTTAGCTCAGGGCTCAACCTAGTCAACACAGTATAGAAACGAGCAAACACATTTTTACACACGATCTCTATGGCTCTATTGGCTCATAGAGAAACAAAACTCTTCATGTTATCAGGGTTCCATGGCAGGTCATCACAGCCCACACAGAGACATAAGAGAACAACTTTTAGACAAGATTCCTAAAAGCAAATTTTCATTTTCTAAACTTATGGCTATAGTCACTGACATGCTTGTCACTGGAACTGTGCCTATTTGTTAAATTATTACACTAAGGTGGGCTCTTAGATTTGTGATAGATGTAAATTGGGACAGAATAGAAAGAGATGAAGTATATAACCTGCAATAATTTGGAAAACTTAAGATAAACATGATTATGAGAAGTTGTGACTGGAAAGAATCTTCCAGAGAGTCTGCTGACTCCTCTAAACCCCCACAGAAAGACTTTCCCGGAAGTGGAACTCTCTGAAGTATGAGTACCTCTCATCTGAGAAAATGAAACAGCAACACAGGGACTACACAGCTCCCAGACAAGAGAAATCCCTACTTCATAAAAACAAGTTAGAAATTCAAATGACCCCAACATTCAGTATACACCTTAGAAACACCAGTTACCCCGAGGCATTTTTATTAGGTACTAAATGTGACTCTATGATAGGTTTTTGCAGATGCTATTTTAAACATGAATGTGCTTTTAGGGATTAGACTCTTTCCACTAGCATTAGACACTTTATAGGCACATTCGTACCTGCACGTGATGGGCAGCAGATAGGAGAGTTTGTGTAGGCATTCAGGAAGGTGGTGCCATGTGCTTTCATGAAGTTAATGAAGGGAAGTTTTACCACTTGACTTCCTGGTTTAAACGTTAGTCTTCCATCCTGAAATAAAGAAATTCAACCACTGCTGATTAATCTCATTGATATATATATATACACACACACATTTATGTACATAAACATAAAAAATATATTTATATTTCCTTTAATTTTAAACATAAAATCCACAACCCAAAAGACTTCAATATGTTTGTATGAAACCTTTAAAAAGCATAAAACACAAGGCAGAGGTATGTTATTAAGGATCCAGTACCCAGATAAAATCTGAAAGTGTTATGTTCAAATTCATTTGCATATATTAAGTTAAAGGACTTCTTGGAAAGTTCTTTTGGAGAATGAAGAAATAATTTAAAAATTTTTTTAATAAACATTAAATACTTGTGTGTTTATGTATCAGGCACCTTACAAGATCTGAGGATATAATAGAGAGTTAAAAGTCTTATTTACAAGAAACTTATACCCAGTGGGAGAGGAAAAAGAACACTAGCAAATTAACTTTGATGTCTTAGTTAGGGTTTCATTGCTACGAAGAGAAACCATGACCACAGCAACTCTTATAAAGGGAGACGGTTAATTGGGGCTGGCTTACAATTTCAGGGGTTAGTCCATTTTCATCATGGTGGAAGCATGGCAGCATTCAGGCTGGCATGGTACTAGAAATGGCGCCGTACCTATTCAAACCACCACACTTGAATACTTATATGAATTACATGTATGTATATGTATATATGGACGAATATACACTTTTTCATATACACAGTCTCACCTATTCCAGGCAGCCTCTGACTTGCTATAAATGACCTTGAACTTCTGAGTCACAGATTCTCCCTCCCGAGTGTTGGGAATCAAAGGCATACATTAGTATACCCTAATTATGGGTACTGAGGATTGAACACAGGGCTTTGTACATGTCAGCTACATGCCAGATGTGGCTATAAATTTTAGTAAATCCTAAGTGCAACTTCTGAGCACTTATCATTCTGGGTCAAGGAGGATCCAAGGAAGAGTTTCAGATTTCAAGCACTGTTCTAGTTCTTTTCTGTGGTTGTGGCAAACATAACCATGGCCCAAAGCATCTCATTGGAAAAAAAGATTTATTAGTTCCAAGGTTACAGTTCATTGCTGAGAGAAGCTGGGACAGGAACCTAAGCAGGGTCTTAAAAAGCAGAAACTGTGAAGAACACTGTGTGCTGGCTCGGCCTCCGTTCGCTCACTCACTGTCTTAGGCTCAGTGCTTTAATGGAGCCCAGAACCTTCTAGACTGGCCTTGGGATGATGCCCACAGTGCTCTGGGCTCTGCTGTATCAGTGGACAATCAAGACAGTCTCCCATAGGCCAGGGTGATCTAGTGATCTGGGCAGGTTCTCAGCTGAGCTTTCCCCTCAGATAACTTTAGGCTATGTCATGTTGACAATTAAAGATAACTAGGAAAAGCATTATCCTAACCAAAGAGTCAAACAATGACTCACCTGCCGTGACAAAGCTCTCTCAGACCTATCGCCACATTCTTAGGAGAGTCTGCCACATACATTCCTGTCCCACTCTTCACCTCTGCAATCTCATCAAAATGAAAAGCAGTGTAGGTGCAGCAGCGGGGCGGGTCAGCGTGTGTGCAGAGGGGCGCCCATGTCCTTTATGGCCCAGGCCCAAGTACTGTTTATCTTTTCTTAAAAATGAAACAAAACAAACTCTATCCACATACAATTTACATACAACTTACATAGTTGAAGTGAGCAACTCAAAGGTTTTTTATGTATTCAGAACGTCATTGAAACACTTTCATCATTCCCAGAAGAACCCTCAGCCATCACCCTGGACTCATCCAAAACTGAGGCCTCTACTAATTTGCTTTCTGTCTCTACATAGGTGTTTTCTTTGGACATTTCATATAAATGGAGTCATATAAATTGCAGTTTGTCATCATTTCTTTTCCTGAGTTTTCTAGGTTTGGCCACATTGTAACAAACATGAGTTTCAGGTTTCTTTTTTGCTTGCTGAATAATACTACCAAATTTCATGTATACATTTACCAGTGGATGGATATTTAGGTTGCTTTTACTTTTCATCCTCTAGCACAATACTGCTATTACGAAGCATAACATTGCCATGTAAAACCATCTGTGTGGATGATGCTTTCATTTTACTTGGACACACACAGAAACATACCTACTTAGGAATAGAATTGCTGGATTGCATAGTAACTAGTTAATTGCTGCAAAAACTGTCAAATGCTTTTCCAGGTGGCTGCATCACGGCCACAGAGCATTGTCAACAGTTTATGAGGTTTCCAATTCCTCCATATTCTCACTGACTCTGGTTATTCTCTATGTGTGCGTCCATATATATATATATATATATATATATATATATATATATATATGTACATATATGCACACACATTATATATATACTGAAGAAATTGTAACTGTGAAAATAATGGACTTATTGCAACACTTTCATACTTTGATCATATTTACCTCTATATTGCCTCCTCCCTTTCCTTTGGTTCCCTTTATCTTCTCAAATAACCCAAATGCCCTTTTGATTCTGGCTATCTTTATGGGGATGAAGTGATTTGATCTACATAGTGTCTCACTATGGTTTGCTCTACATTTCCCTAATGATTAACTTCTTCTCATGTGCTTATTGGCCATCTGTGTATATTCCATGAGAAAATCTTTTTCAAAATCTTGGCTCATTTTAAATTGCCTAATCCAAGGTTATAAAAATTCACACTTCCATTTTCGTGAAGGAGTTATATAGTCTTAGCTTTGACATTCAAGTCATTGATTCATTTTTAAGTTAATTTTTACACACAGTGAAAGGCAAGACCCAACCTTTTTTTTTTTTTTTATAATGTGGATATTTAATTTTTCCAGCACTACTTGTTTATAAGACTTTATTTCTGGACTCTTAAATCTAGTCTACTGATCCGAATGTTTACCTTTTTGCTTGTAACACACTATTGTGATTATTGTAGCTTCATCATAAGTTTTGAAACTGTAAATTCTTTTTATCAGTCTTCTTTTTCAAGTGTTTTCCTCAATTCAGAGTCCTTTCAGTTTCTATTTGAATTTAATTAAAATTTAAAATTATATATACACATGTATATATAATTGATCACATTGTGATCAATTCTTTAAAATTGATCACATTGTGAACTCCAAGATTGCTCATTGGAAAAACCTGGTTTTAGTTATGGTGTGGCTCAGCCCTAGAACACACCTCTAATCCAAAAACTGTTTATTGTAAACAGGTGGGTGTGGTGTGGCTCAGCCCCAGCACACACATTTAATCTAAAAGCTTTCTGTAAACAGGGTTAACTAAAGTTAGCCCTAGGTCAAAATGCAAAGCAAGTAACCAGAGGACAGGAAGTGAACACAGGAAAAAAAAACCATAGATAGTGAGAGGAAGTCCAGAGGATGGCTAGATAGATGCACAAGAATTAGAAAGGAGGGACACTTAGTTTGAAGGGTTTTTAACAGTGTGGAGAAGAAGAAAAGGCTTTTTCCTCTTGGGAGTAGGCTGAGTAGGAAGGTCAGCTGGGTGCTTTCTCTGCCTCTCCAAGGTAGTACTTTCACTCCAGCATCTGGCTCCTGAGTCTTTATTGGTAAAATCGAACGTTTGGGTTTTTGTTTAAAAACAACAAGATAGTAGATTAAAGTTTAACAACTAATATTTAAATCAGCGCTAACACAATTATTAAATGTCTACATTAGTAGTTCTCAACCTTCCTAATGCTGCGACCCTTTAATACAGTTCCTCATGTTGTGGTGCCCTCCCAACCATAAAAATTACTTTTGTGGCTACTTCATAACTATAATTTTGCTACTGTTACGAATTGTAATGTAAAAATATATTCCCAATGGTCTTAGGTGACCCCTTCTAAGAGTGTCATTCAAAGCCTCCCGAGGGGTCGCAATAAACTGTTGAGAACCACTGTTGTAGATAATAAAGTTAAATTTCCTTCCTCTCTCACTTAGACCTTCATTCTTGCAAACGTAGGTAACTGTCATGTGGTTCTGGAAAACGAATACACTTTTATGGAAGTGAACGATGCGTTTCCCTTCATAACTGAATTGATATAGGATATAGGCTAAACATTAATTAACAATGGCAAAAAGGCTTGAGTGGACCGAGTCTAGCACTGAAAGGTAAAAATGTGTGCCAGTGGCGCTCGGCCGTACTCTACTAGAGAGGTTGAGGCAGAAGGATCGCCGCAGCCAGAGTTCGAGACCGCCTTCTTACTACTAATTTACATGTTTGCACACGTACGCTGGTACGCGCGTGTAGGACCTCCCCACCCACGACGCGCTCTCTCCGACGTCGGTCCCCAGGTCCTCAAGGTACTTACGAAGGAGTCACTGGCGACGAGCACTACGTTGGGCACCTGCAGCCCCTGCGCCTGTGTTCCGGGGGCCGGCGCCGCGAGCGCGGACGCTGCGACCACCGACACCCACATCAGCAGCGTCGCGGGCATGGTCGTTCAGAAGCGGCGGCCGAGTCCGTTCTGAGCAGGGACGGGACTCTCAACTAGGAGTTTGGGTTCTGATTATAAAAGTAATGGTGGTTGGCACGGCGAAACTACAGCTCCCAGCAGGCTCTGAGCAGGCGCATGCGCAAGGAAGGACTCGCGCTCTCAGCCCATGTAAAGACCATTTTAATCAAACTTCGAGTTAAAGATAGCTCAGTCAGTTCCTCCAACCCAAGAGCTGGCTGGAGAAATGCGCATGCCCTATCCAGACTTGTACTTTGTGGCAGTCTCGTAAGACCAGGTGGGTTCTGATTGCCTTCGGTTTTGGCAGAAGTTGAACTCTAAAGGCAGGGGAAGTGGTATTTAGGGGGAGAAAGGACTGGGCATGGCGGGTGATGTTGGGGCTCGTCTTCCTTTCGCGCAGCACGGCGTGGGTGAATGTTCGCTGACATAGTGAACTTGGCGGTGATGAGGTGGGAGTGCTGTCACTTAAGTTGGATGGGACTGTGCCCCCGTGGGTGTTGAAGGCCGGGTCACCTCAGGTGAGGTCTGGGGAGTGGTTTGGATCTCTGCGGCGCTCCCGAACCCGAGTCGCGCAGCCTGCCTTATCGTCTTGCCTCTTTTTGCCGGGGCAGTAAGGATTGTGCTTGTATGTGGTGAAGAGCCGGGCCTAGTACGGTTTAGGTTCCAGATGTGGAAAAGCTTGCTGCTCTTTGCTCTTAGAGTCGCAAAAGGGGGGAAAAGGCCTAAGGAACCGGTTCCAAAAGGAAGAAATGTGGGCCGTAAGTGTGCGGTTAATTGACTTAGGCTCAGAGTAACACTGTTGGGTGCAGAATAATCAGCTGTCCCCTTTTAGATTGCTAGATTCCTTTGGAGAATTCTCGCAGAAGCACGTTTTTATCTCAAAGTCAGATTCTTCACTGATAGTTTCAGGTACATCAAACCGGTTGTTTTGATTTTCTGGCAGTAAAAGGAGGAGTTGGGCTGTTTATTTAAAAGCTCAATCCTCATATCTGGCAGCGTTTGATACAGGATAATTATAATAAAGGAAATATCTTACGTATCTAATATATTAGTGGTATGTGCTTCGTGTCTGTTGAGCCACTGTATATTTACTGTGTAACATGCTTTTATGTGAAATACACTGTTTCGTCTCTGTTAGTGAAGCAGAGACGTTAATGCAGCATCTCCCTGCAGATATGTATGGAGTTGCAAAAACATACTCTTTGTCCCCTGGGAGTTCACACTCGCAGGGAGGACACCCAGCACACGTAAAGTAACAGTACAGTGAGGAAGATCATCCAGGTGCATTGCCTCCTCAGTAGGACACGCTCCCCAAGATTGTGCTGATTTGGAATGTAGGCCATGCTTACAGCAAGAGTATCAGCTGGCATTTAGTTTTATAAAATTGATGTTTGGCCTGCTTTTTAGGCATAGTAATGGTCTTTTGAACACGGATCATTCTTGACGACTTTGTTTCTGCAGACCCTTATTCTGACCACAGGCGCGCGTCTTTTTCTGCCCTTGTTGTGTGAGGGAAGCTGCTGCAGTGGGTTGATGCAGCATAGGTATTTCAGCGACCCAGAGACCGTGTGCTGCTAGAATCTAAAAGGCTTCTGCTCCTTGACGTTCAGTAGGTCCTATAATGATCCTCCTATAATGTTCCAGCATTGGTGCAGCTTGTTCTGCATTTGTGTGGGTTTAAGTATTTGAAGTTCTGAGTTGAGCTGAAGTCGTCTTTACTTTTAAGCCCTCATTTATTCATTGCTCTTTGCTATTACAAGGATAAAGTGTCTTCCCACTTCCTCTCCTCTAGTAGTCTTTCTCCAGTCCTTCTGCTCGCTGTCACTTTACTTCAGGTTTCTTCATTGTTTTAGTGACTGCCTTCTAAACATAGAATGCTTTTGTTAATCAAGTCCCTCTTCGAGCAAGGGAGCTTTGATGTGTGCACGTGTTCCTGTAGTTAGGTAACGTTCAGGATAGGGACTGTGGCTTAGTTTGCAAAGGCTGATATAACAAAATATCACAACAGACATTTATTTTCTTATAATTCTGAACTTCAGAAGTCCAGATTTTGCCAAGTGCGGTGTCTTTTGAGGGCGGTGTTGCTGTCTGGTAGATGGTCACCTTCTCAGCATGTCTGCACCTGCTCTGTCTGTGCTTGTGCATTACCCCAGTTCTTTTCTTTTAGGGGAGACACATTGGATTGGGGCCTTCTTATGTAATCTCACTTAGCCTTCATTACCTTTGTGCTTTGCTGATATTGTGTCCTGAAGTACTGGGACTGGTGCTTGGATATGTGAATTTTGGAGTATTATGTGTCTTCCTGTGGAAACGTGAACAAACATCTATTCACTCCAGATAGGACACCAGTGATAGATCGGAATAACTCTACCATAGTTCATCTTGCTGAACTAATGAGCTTATTGGGTTTGCAGAGCATGGGTATGGGGTTACTTACAGGAATGGTGACTCAAGGTAGGTGCATCACTGAAAAACCCATTGCAACATGGGTGATGATTTGTGAAGGCTGTGTTCTTGAAACTTCCTGTACAACCTGTTAATAGTTCAGCCACTTGGAGAGTATCCCGCACCACATTACCGCACACTTGCTGTTACAGTTATTTTACCCTGGGGGAGCAGCCTTGTTAATCATGTAAGGTTCAGATGGTTTCTGAGATTTGTGAGATATTTATTTCTTGAGCCTTATGATCTTTGTTTATTTTTTGAGTCTAAAGGAGCATCTCTCCAAAATGGTATGTTTTAATTTGGAAGAAATTACTATATAACAGAGGGATGCAATTATTTCCACAAGAGCTTCAGGTCTATCTGTCTATCATGTTTACATCATCAGCTAATGATTTCCATGTTAGGGACAGGTTGCTTCAGTAAAAATACTCTGCTCTTTAGAAGTTGGAGAGGTCTTGGGTTGAATAGTCTGGGTCTATCTTATGGTCCACTGCAGGTCTTTAAATATCCAAAGTAACAACAGAATTTCCCAAAACCTTTCAATCACCTTTGGGAAACATACAGATACACATACTTGTAAAAGTCTAATAAGACTAGAAAAGGTTTTAAAAACATGAATAATAGTTGAATGAAAAAAATCCACAAAAAAAGCAAAAGGAGTAATATTCTAAGTAGTGTTCTGGAGCATGCTAGTGTTTTCAAAATGTCAGCTGGCTTTCCGCGAGGTGGGTATTCTGGGATGGTAGAAGTTCAGAGTTGCTGCATTCAGCTGTATTGGGGTATTTGGATTCCCAGAGGCTTTAAGATGCCAATGTATATTGTGACTGAAGACTGAGATCTGTATGGTAGACACAAATTTCCAGCACCAGGGAGCAATGCCTTTAAGCATGTTCCTTGGAATATATTTTTGGAGATGCTGGTAGAGGGCATGCATAGATGCTTCAGAATCAGATTGGTGTGAATTTGGTATGGTGGCGGTTGTGTGCTTGGCACTTCAACTTGGTCTTGAATTATGAGTAACGTGAAAATAGAAGTCAGAATAAGCCGGCTGAGTAGTTGGGAGAAGCAATTAAACACAGTTAGAAAATGGAGGAATGTCCAAAAGAGTGACACGAGTGAGTGTTGGTACATGCCTTTCAGTGAAAGCTGGATCATCAGTCATGTGTTTTATGTTTTTACTCAACAAGATTGTGTTAGAGTTACTATTGCTGTGGTGACCAAAGCCACTTGGGAAGGAAAAGGTTTATTTGACTCATACTTCCACATCATAGTTCATCATCAAAGGAAGTTAGGACAAGAACTCAAGCAGGACAGGGACCTCGAGGCAGGAGCTGATGTAGAGGCCGTGAAGGGTGCTGCTCCCTGCCGTGCTCTTCATGCCTTACTCAGCCTGCTTTCTTATAGAACCCAGGCCCATCAGCCCAGGTGTAGTCCCATTCACGATGGATTGGGCCTCCCCCATCAGCCACTAAAAATGAACACAGGCTTGTCTGCAGCCCAGTTTTATGGAGGCATTTGAGGCTCCCTCCTCTCAGATGACTTCAGCTTGTATCAAGGTGACGTAAGACTATCCAACACAGATTGGTTATATAAGGGGCTCCAAACAATATGACTTTCTCTTGCTTTTGAGAAAGAGCACACATCTCTCTAGAACAGTTAAAAATTCTGTTGCGTTGTTCCCAGGCCTGACCAGGAATGGATAGTTGTTTAGGTTTCTAGTAGTAGGAAAGAATTTCCTTCTATTGAGCAGATCTTACATCAATTAGACAGCTGTTGGCTCGCACTCAAATATCAGTGCCGCTATTGCTTGTACCTTTGGGAATCTTTTGCTGCTCTGGTCATCTTGTGGCTTGCAGATGTCATAGCTGGGTAGGATTATTTGTTACTTCTTCTTGTCAATTTACATGATACCTTCCAGCACCATGAAAGCCAGTCCCCAAGGGGAGAGTTTTAGGTCAGATCCAGCCTGCTTCCTTTATCTTCTGTGTCTGAAGTGTTTTCATCAATAGGGACTAACTCTCAGTTCTGCTCTTACAGACACATAATGGTTTATGGAAAACAAAGACTTAAAAATTTCCTACCATTATTACTTAGCATCTATGCATCATATTAATACATCTTCAGATTAAGTTGTCTTAGAATGCTTGATTTAAAAAATTGCTGTTTGGCTTGTTGATTTGGGTTTCATAAAAGCATAAATCATAGAGGTGGCCACCCACAGTGGACTGGGCACCCACACCAGTCACTAAGTAAGGAAATGCTCTACAGGTTTGCCGAAATCCCAGTCTTATGGAGGCATTTTCTCAAGTGGGGTTTCCTTCTCTCAGACAACTCTAACCTATGTCAAGTTGATATAAATTAGCACTGACCCTGTGCCTGGGTCCCTGGAGGCCGGAGAATGAATTGAGCTCTCATTCTTTTGGGGTAATCACATTTGTATGCTTTGATTTGCAAAACTTTTTTTTCTGAAGTATTTTTAGTTTCCCCATATTATAAATGAAGAAATAGCCATCCAGAGAGATCAGGTCCATTACACGGGGTCACATAATAAATAATATTAGCTGCATTTGTCCTGAGAAGGAAATTTTGTATCACCATCATGAATGGGACTGCAGTATAATAATATTGATAGAAGATAGAATTATATAAGAATTAGTGACTTTTGAGTATGTGTCCTTAAATGGTGCATCTGTATCATCCCTTCAGATCTCTAGAGGAGCGTAGTGGGGAGAGTGTAGAAACAATGTAAGAACTCAGGGGGGGATGCTGTGAAATACTTTTTTTCTGGCTATGGCACACGCACATACTCATGAAATCACAGAAACCGTGGTTGCCTGCACAAGCCTTACTAAAAGGCCAGGCCCATCCTCATTTTCTAGTGGATAAGGATTCCTTCTTGAGGCGCCATTGGCAACTGATGGTTACTAGGAGAAGGAGAATTCTTTTCTGCAGTGACGTAACCACTGTTAAGTTGCCCATGATCCAGGAAATAACTTGCACTCATGTTCATGGGAGTAGCCCTACTTAAACTCAGTGACTCATTTGGAAAAAAAAAAAAAAAAAAAAAAAAAGAAAGGAAAGAAAAATCAGAGAGTGAATTTTGGTTTGGGATGAAGGCAGGATTTCAAATAGTTTCTGAAATAGCTCTAATTGTCACTTTTGTATATGGGAAGGAGTGTTCTCAGCACTGACAATTCTAAAATCAAAATAGTGATTTTGAAGCTTCTAAAAGTTTTTGAAGATACTCTGTATTTTGCCATATCAAATATCCAGCCAAGATTCAATTCTTTGTTGTAGGAATAAACATTCATTTCACTATTATGTAAATTTCCTTTGTTCTTTAACAAATTATGTGTATACCAAAGAATTGTTTTAAAATAAATTTTTTATGATTTACTGTCATAAGCATTTGATTGTATACCTTCGTTTATATGCCTGTATTCTCAGGCTTGTGACATTTTACAGGTGAAAAGCAGTCATGATTGAAATAGTGTAAGTCCTGGTTTACACCAGCTCAGAAATTTAGAGATGACGATTAGTGGCTGTATAGAAAGATGAAAGATCAAAAGTCAACGAGAATTATTTCTCATGCTTTAAATTTGATCATGGTGAACTGATTTTTAAAAATGTAGAAGGTTTGGGTGTTGTAAGTCACTATCTTACGTTTGTCTTTACCTAATGTAGGTGAAAAATGGGTAAGGAACAGCTTGACATTCAGTTCAGGAAGAAGATGCAGGCATGGTAAGAGGTGAGTGCCATGCTCACTCCCGAGCCATCTGTCTGTCTCTACTCAATGATGCCTTCTAGGTCCTTCTATAGAGGGACTAATGATAGATTTCTTTTTGTATCATACTACAGATCAAAACAAATACCTTCAGACTTTTGTTATTTGACTGTTACTGTTTTTCCCATTTTATAACTTACTTTGTCGTGACCATTTCTGATTTTTACTATTGTTATTTTTTATTTTATGGAATCTTTGGATGTGCATCCTGAATATTCTTTAAAGTTCTTTTAGCTTTAGCTGGAGTAGTTATATCAATTCATTTATCCATAGTTGATAACTTTGAGGGTTGATATTACTTTTTGTTGTGGCTTATTTTCTAACTCTGAAATATAGTTATTGCTGCTTTTAGAGCTTACTTTGAATAAAAATCTTTTAAGTTGGTAGTAGGAAATTTTTTGTTGCATAAAAGTATGCAAAATGTATGCAAATGGTGGGAAAATATTAGAGTTGTACAATAATATTGCAGCCTTTCAAAGGCGTTATGGTCTTAGAAGTGCCTAGCATTGAAGAAAATATCCTAAAATGAGCATAGGGATAGATGGGATAATTTTGGACAATGAATTTTTCATGAAAGGAAAAGTTTTGTATGCTTCTTAATTGATGGTCAGTTTTTCAATGTTTATTTAAAAAACAGAAGAGGTTAATGGCCTCTTCCTCTCCTATTTAAAGAAAGTTCATGTGGAAACACATAGATATGGAAGGTTCTGAGTGCAGCAGCTGCTACCAAGAGAAAGTGCAGTTGTTTCTAGGGGGCATTAAAGTGGCTCACACCGTCTCTGCAGCTTCCCTGCCGTCCTTAATCTAAGCTTGCCCACCTGACTCAAGAGCCGTAAGCTCAGGCAGCTCTGCCCTACTTTTCCCAGTTTGCTTCTGATATTGGGTGGATCTGCTCTGCTCTGTTCAATGTGGTTTTCTCCTTCTGTCTCTTGCTTCCCTTCTTGCTCTCCTCTTCCTGTTCTCTCCTTTCTCTTTATACAATGTCTTGACGGCAGTGATTTCCTTTCTTCTCCACATTGTTGTGCTCAGGCTTCTAGTGGGTTATTACTTTACACAGCACTCCTTCTCTAAATTGCTTTTCCTTTTAATTTTAGCACTTGGTTCTCTAGTGGTTCATGTGGAGCCTTAGATGTTTCTCCTCAGTTAGACTGTATTCTTCAGGCCAGCAGGGCCTTTTATCTCGTTGATGCGCTTGGAGCCCACGTGGAGATAGTTGTTTCTTCCTCGTGTGTGCGCCCACCCAAGGTCATCTTTATTTTATTTTTTAATTTGGTTGTCTCTATTTGTCTAGGTCAGTTATCCTCGATGATCTCTTCTTTTTACTCTACAGGTTACCTTGCAGAAGGAACGTGGCTTGAGAAACTTCATGTGAAATCCACACTGTTAACCGTGCCATCAAGATTTGTAGACTGAAAGCATTTCTTCTCTAGTTCACCTCTAAGTCAATATCAAGATACTTTCAGGTAAGGTAGTCGTTCAAAGATGACAGAATGTGAGGTGCAGTTTGAAATTAAGTAATTATTGTAGCAAGATACTAAATTATATTTGGGAAATCTGAATGCATCACACATAAACTGACTTTATAGTGTCTTAATTTTTATATTATTTTGAGTGCTAGTTTTCTTTAAGTTAAAGCAACCTTATCTTCAGATCTCTAACTTTGTAGACTTCTTTTTTCTGTTTCGTACTTGTGCATTTCAGCTTGTCTAGCGTGTGCTGGTAGTGTTCTGTGAGTGCGCTGTGTGAGTAGGCTGTGTCAGTGTGCCGTGGTAGCGCACTGCTGGTGTAGTGTGTTAGGGTTCTGTGTTAATGTAGCATGCTAGTGTAGGGCGTCGGTGGACGGCTGTAATGGTAAATTAGTGCGGTGTGTTAGTGAATATCGTTAGTATACGCATGATAGACTGTGTTAGGGTAAAATGTCCCTGTGCTCTTCGTATACAGTGTTAGTGTACTGTAAACAGTTTCGTTTACAGTGTATTAGTGTGCTGTGTCTGTGTGTAGTATAGCTTACCGCCTCAGTGCACTGCCTGAGTATATTGTGTAGTGTGTTGTGCTGGTGTGCTGTGTTAAGGCACTATCTCAGTGCACTGCATGAGAGTATTGTGTTAACACGTTGCCTTTACAATGTTCGTGCACTGTGTTAGGGTGTTGCATTTACAGAACGTGGCAGTCTACAGTATTTGTGTACTGTGCTAGTGTAGCATGTTAATAAACTGTGTTCATTACCGTGTTAGTGCACAGTCCGTGCACTCCGCTTGTGTAATGTGTTAGCATGCTTGCTGCGGTAGACTGTTTACTGAGTCCCATAACTGTATTTGAATACTATGGTAGTGTGCTGTGGTGGTGGCTCAGTTTGCTTCCCTGAATATCTGAAGTCTGTAGAAATAGGTTGAGTCAGCAGAAAATACAAATGTTTCTCTCTTTTAAGAATTGTATTGTAAAAAAAAAAGAATTGGGATTGCATTTGTTTTGGGTTAAGTCGGTAACTTGTAAAATATTAACATGGGCTACTTTATTTAAAGTCAAATTAATGTACTTTAATATTAATATTAAATAAAATAAATTGCCTCTAAAGTAAAATCTTTAAAATTTCTAAAATGAAATTTAAAAAATTTAAATTAGTGTAAAAAAGTGTTAGGTTTCATTTATGGGAAGTTGGCCTTGAACTGGCTATGTGGCAGAGGATGGCCTTAAACTTCTGATTATCCTGCCTCCAACTCCCTAGTGATGGGATTACAGGAATATGCTGCCACACTTGGACATATGCAGTATCTCTTCATGGCAGAAAGTAGTGTACAGTTCTTGCAAAGTCACCACTCTTCTATTCATATGCAAACATTTATACTTATTTTTCATTAGAGAAAGTAATACAGTAATCCTCACTATGAATACAGTTCGCATCTTGATTATATGTTTCAGAATCTACTATTAGAATAACTTTCTTAGCCTTTAAAAATTTCTTCCATCTTAGTTACTAAAGCTATTTATGTTTTTCTCTGTCTTGAGCTTATTCTATTGGATCTTTGCAGCTGGTCTTTGCTGCTTTGTGGTTCTTCTTCTTCCAGACATATTCCATCCCTCCACCTCTGGCTTTACCTCCTATCCCTAGACAGGAGAGAAAGGATAGAGAGGAGAGGAGAGAGAGAGAGAGAGAGAGATTCCCTACTCTAATTTCTTTCCTTTTATTTCTTCGAGTACGACTTTTAACAAACCACAGCCAATCTCTCTGAACGACCAGCAACTACCCAAATCACCTGTCAGGGCTTTACCATTTATACACCTTCTGAAAAGTTTCCAGAGTTCCAAACGTCATACAATCGCAGAAACTGTCTGCAGCTGGCCAAACCACGCCTCTGCTAGAGCACAAGGCAAACTATAGTCAGCTGCTGCAAGGAAGCCCCAAATCCCCACATGGGATTAAAATGAAGATATTCTTATATGTGTGTGTTTAAAAGAAACCAAAATTCCAGAATTGTCACTAGAGATCTTGCATTTAAAATTGGATTGGGATTACTATACATTGAAGGTCCTTGTTCATAAGATCATCTGTATTTTACTAAAAGTGTAGAGTATAATTCTGATACAGCTGCATTTCAACACGTATTTATTGGTCACCATCATTTGTCATTTGTCCTAGAGATGGAACAACAAAACATGCAAAATCTTATTCATACAGAACTGCAATTCTGTTGGGGATAGGATACATATAATAGACTAAAGACATAGATGTGTTACGCATTATGAAGGGAAAAAGCAAGGGGAGAGCATAAGGAAATATGGGTGGCTTTAGGTAGGAGATGGAAGGATTAAAATCTTAAGTAGCTTGTCCAGGGAGGGGCCCAAAGAGAGGAGACATTTGAGTAGAAATCTGAAGAACTGAGGGAATGAACTGTGTGTATGGTAGGAGGGAAAGCATATTCCAGAGAGAAGGAATCAGATGTCTCTTTCAGATGGTTAAGCCTATTGGGACTTATCATTAGGGAGGTATTATTGTAGACTCACTGTGGTTTCTTGTCTTGATAGAATGTCTAGCAAAGAAGTGAAGACTGCTCTAAAAAGTGCAAGAGATGCCATCAGAAACAAAGAATATAAAGAAGCTTTGAAACATTGCAAGGTAAAGCATATTGTTTCATTGGCAGTTAAATGCATTACCAATTCATGGGTTATTTTTAAGATATAATCATTTATTGTCTAATTCAGTCAAGTGGTAGCATTTGTAGAGCAGTTGGACTCCTCTCTCCTTATTAGTGGCTTCTATTGCTGCACTTGATTTTCTTTATTGCTAAGGTATCAAAGCCATATTTCTCAAAGCCAGAAGTATCATAAGCACCTTGCATTGCAGAGTACCACTGTACTTTAGCGTTGTTATTATTATTATCTTTGTATTACATTAAAAATGTGTCTGTTGTGTGTGTTGTGCTTGTAAAGGTCAGAGGACAAATTGTATTAATCAGTTCTCACCTTTAACACTGTGGGTCCTGGGGCTTGAACTCCAGTCGTTAGATCTAGTAGCAGGAACTTAGCCACTGGGCTACCTTGCCTACCCAGCATTTTTTATTATTTTAAGGTATGTTGATATTCTGATTTCTGTCTGATCAGTGAGTAGAAGAATCAAGATTCTAAAGCTTCCTCGTGTGTTGATGGGAATGTTCCGGTTAAAGAGAGAAATTGAATATACTAGAGAGACAGAGGTAGTAGAGGTGAAGTCTTTAGGGAGGCGACAGGGTGTGGTCCAGATCATGAGAGAGGCCTTTAGTTCATCTCTTTTAGCAGGAGAAAAGTTAGGTTCAGATCCATACAGGACTCTTATTTGTTGATTTGGCTGGGGGGGCGGCCAAATAGGGGAGAACATTTTTCTCTGGTGGCTTCTGTTTTTGGTGACATATGTATTGAGTTGCACTGAGGATATTTGAGACAAAAGCAGTTAGTTACTCATGGTGGGAAAAATTGTGAATAGGAATTAGAAGCAAACATTGCTCTAGTAAGTGCCCATTTGAAGTTGTGTTATTAAGGTGAAATCTGTCAGTTATGGATGGTAAGAATGAGGAAGGGAGAGAGTCAAGAATATGTGACAGAGTAGGTATGACAGTTATGGATCAACAGAGAGATGAAACAAAAGGGGCAGGAAGGATGGGGCTTCAAAAGTCAGAGTCCAGAGGCCTACAGTTGTTATAGTAAGACCATTACAGAAATTGAATTCAGTGGGTAGGCGCATCAGTTAATGGCCTCCGAGGCACCAGAACATACTCACAAGGAAAAAGATCAAAGTACTTCCTCTCGGAGTACTTTAGCCTGGAACAAACCCAGTGTTGAGTTCCTGCTTCCCTCCCTGTGTCTTCCATCTGTGTGCAATTTATGGGTCTGGGCTTGTGTGATCTGGTGCATGTGAGTCTTCGCCTGTGCCTGCTTGAGTGCTGTCTCATGAGTTTGTCCCTTGCAGAGGGCTTTTTCCCACTCTTTTATTGATGAGCATAGAAAGCATCACAGAGGGAAGGAATGGGTGACACTTTACAGAAGTCTTTAACAGTTTTGTAAGGGACTGAACTTTACTGGTCCGGAAGCACCGAGGAAAGCAAACATAGCAATGAAACCTCAACAGACTTATTAACTTATATCCATGTTGCTGACCTGGACTGCTGTTTTCAGCGAATGATTGTCATAGCACACATACAGACACACATGCATTTCTCTCTGGATCAGCGGCATGAAAGAATATGCAATTTAAGATCAAACCTGTGTATTACATGGGAAATCCAAAGCAAGTAACGTTGTTTCTTTCGTTGTACTCTTAAAGGCAGGTTAAACAAACTGGCTGAATACACGGCAGGATAGCAGTCCTAAGTCTTAAATGGTCGCAAGGTTTATTATTTACTTGTCTGTGAGGTCCAGGGAAAGTGCCAGCTGCTCTGAATGTCAGAGATATGTTCATAAAAGTGTATTGCTGATTACGACTAGCAGGCATATGCAGCCATGATGGTGCTAGCCTGAAACAAGGTGCAGACTGTCCAAGTGGAGGGTGGCGAATATGTGCAGTGAGATGAGAGGACGGCTTCCTCCAGCACTGAGGTGCCTAACTAATAATGCACGTGTGCTTATGCTTCTCAATAATAAGTTATTATTATAACTGTTATTGGGTGTGTATGTTGTATATAGGCCTGCACATGTGGAGATCAGTGGACAACCTTGTGGAATCAATTCTCTTTTCCCATCTTTATGTGAGTTTTAGAGAATTAGCTTAGTTCCTTAATCCTTGGTGACCCACTGAGCCATTTTGCTGGCCCATGTTCCTGTTATATTGGTTAGCATGGGTATCTTTCTATAGGTATTCTGCAAAAATGTGACATAAATTTCACCAAGTAGTTTATAATTTATAACGGCAAAATCCAGCTATAAATGGGAGAACAAAGTGGAAAACAAAGCCATGGCAGATGTCTCTTATCTGTAGTAACCCAGAACTGATTGAGACTAAAGAAAAACTACCGGAGAGTGTATTTGCTGTGGTTCTGTCCCTCGGAGCTTTACATCGTGGGATAAGCATTCCTTTGAGGAAGCTGGCTCCAGTTTGTGGACATACAGTATGGTACTTTTTTCTTTGTGTTCTCTCAGAATTTTTTATTTTCCCCACATTTTTTTGTATGTGATAGTTTTCTTTAAAAAATGTATCTCAGATACACAGTAATTGGTAATTGGTAGTTGACATGTAGCTTGGGTTGCTTATCAGTGCTTATCAAGTGCTCGGTGTTTGTGGCATAGGCAGAACAAGCCCCTAGCGTTAGAGTTTGACTTTGGCAGATACTGTATGAGTTTTGTAGGAGGCAGCAGCATTGGAGAGAGTTCAGCTTGTACAGTACAGTGGCGACAGATTGCTGGACGTGTGTGTAGATACACATATTAATCTTGCTTTAAGCTCTCTACTTTAGAGCAGCAAGAACTCTTATTTCTTTTTCTTTTTTAATTAATTTATTTTTTATTAATTAGAGTTTATTCACTTTGTATCTCAGCTGTAGCCCCTTCTTTTGTCCCCTCCCAATCCTGCCCACCCTCCTTCATCTCTTCCCATACCCCTCCTTAAAGCCACTGATGGGGAGGCCTTCCTCTCCTTCCCTCTGACCCTAGCCTATCAGGTCTCATCAGGACTGGCTACAATGTCCTCCTCTGTGGCCTGGTAAGGGGAGCACTCTGTCAGGGAGAGGTGATCAAAGAGCCAGCCACTGAGTTCATGTTAGAGACAGTTCCTGTTCCCATTACTAGGGAACCCACTTGGACACTGAACTGCCATAGGCTACATCTGTGCAGGGGTTCTGGGTAACTCCATGCATGGTCCTTGGTTGGTGTATCAGTCTCAGAAAAGACCCCTTTCCACAGATTTTTTGGTTCTGTTGCTCTTCTTGTGGACTCCTGTCCCATCCAGATCTTTCTATCTCCTGCTTTTTTCATAAGATTCCCTGCACTCTGCCCAAAGTTTGGCTATGAATCTCAGCATCTTCTTTGATACCCTGCTGGGTAGAATCTTTCAGAGGCCCTCCGTGGTAGGTTCCTGTCCTGTTCCCTGTTTTCTTCCTTTTCTGATGTCCATCCCAAAGAGCTCTTATTCCTGAAAGCATGATCTCTATATACCTTCGTTCTCGATGGCAGGTATATTAGTTCAACGTTCATTGCCACTGTTTATTTTGAACATGTTTGGTGTAGCTATATTAGGGTGAATTTACCTCTAACTGCCATGAAGAATCTGTCTTTAAAATGGCAAAATATTATTATGGAAAAGAAAATACTGGAGTGGGTAAAGTGATGTGTAGGCAAGAATGGGGCTGGGCATTACCATTCTTTTCTCCTCAGTATAATCATGAGGTAGGTGAGGCATTTGATGTGGGTATCAAGATCCCTCGGCACTTTACAGAAAGACACCTTCTTTTCTAAACCGTTTACAATTTTTCATTCACAGTACCTGGCTAGGTACCATTTTAAAGGGCGCTCTGTTGGTGGCAGATGCAGTGTGATTCATAACAGACTATTGTTTTGTTGTTTGTTCGGTAGTTTCCAAAATGTAATGACTTACTCTTAATTTTTTTAATCAGACAGTGTTAAAACAAGAGAAAAATAACTATAATGCCTGGGTTTTTATTGGTGTTGCTGCAGCTGAGCTAGAGCAGCCTGAGCAGGCCCAGGGTGCCTATAAGAAAGCTGCCGAACTGGAGCCAGAGCAGCTACTCGCTTGGCAGGTATGGAGACATGCTTATTTCTCAAAATGTAATTAGGGAAAGCATTTGTTTTCCATTTTTCAAAATATAAATTCCAGTGTTAAAATAAGTACTTAAATCTACCTCATGAAAAAAATAAATTTTATAAATCTGAAAGTTAGTTTCAGGTGCCAAAGATACTATTTATCACTCTTTACCTTTCTACCCAATGAGTTTTTAAATATAAACACTTTAAGTGTGAAGACTCTGTTCTACCTTCAGTTTACTTGGAAGGAAATTCCACACATACTTCATCTGTAAACTACGGTAATTTTTATATGTTAGTACATTATTTCACACAGTAAGTAAGTGTGGGGACATGAGACATTTTGCTTCCTCTTTTAGGGGCTAGCAAGTTTGTACGAGAAGTGTAATCACGTAAATGCCAAGGATGATTTACCTGCTGTTTACCAGAAGCTGTTGGATCTCTATGAAAGGTAGGGATATGTGGCAAAGGCTAGTTTCTTTACAAGCTTGAATTACAATAGAGTGATTAGAAATTATATACAAGTGTGTTAGTTAGGACTCTCTAGAGAAACAAAACTGATAGAATGAATTTACACATGTAGAAATGAATTTATTATTAGCGTGGCTCACAGGCTGTGGTCCTGCTATTCCAGCAGTGGAAAGTCCATGAATCTAATGGTGAGCTTTGATAAACTCAGGAATCCCAGAGAAGTAGGCCATACTGCCAGTGAAGAAGTGAACTTGCCAGAGTGGGGACAAGCAGACAAAGGGCAAGCGTCCTTCTTTCATGTCCTTCATGTAGCTGCCACCCCAAGATGTGGCCCAGATTTTAAGATGGGTCTTCCCACCTCGAATGATTCAGTCAAGAAAAATCCCTTCCTGCTGTACCTACCAACTTGGATTTTAGTTAATTCCAGATGTAGTCAAGTTAAAAACCAGGAACATCCATCACAGAGAGAAGGAATGTAAACATTTACTGAGAATTTACAAGCAATTATCTTCTGTAAGTTTGTCACAAAATTTCTTGTGATTGAAATAGACTGAAAGACTCCCAAGATGATTGACTCTTTTTGAAACTTTAAAATATTAAAATTTTGCATCAAGATAATGAGGTGACCTTTCCTCATCCTTTATGAAGGGCTTTCTGTGTAAAGTAGCACTGTAATTTCAAATATTTCAGGCTTTTAAGACTTTGGGTGTTCTCATATCAAATTAAGTTTTCTTTTTCTTTTTCTTTAACCTAAGTGTTGACAGGCAGAAGTGGTGTGATGTCTGTAGGAAGCTCGTGGATCTGCATCACCAGGAAAAGAAATACCTAGAGGTTGGTTAATTACTTCTGAGGTACTTTCAACAAAAGTATGATAGGAAAAAGCTTTCATTTAGCTTTAATGAAAGTTAAAAATTAAGGTAAAGTATGATATAAAAAATTTGAGAAATTAAGGTAAAGTATGATACAAAAAATTTGAGAAATTGAGAAAATTTGAAACTGTGAATTACAATTCAAATTTAGGATATCCTGACTTTTTAACTTTAAAACTGGCTGAAGTCTACTAAGTAGTGCACCCTGGAGCTTAGTGAGCCATTCGGTTACCTTTTGAATTGTGGGCCTGGGATGTTATATCTCTTATATCTTAGTGATATTTTTGAAAGAAGGGCTCTGGACATTTACCTGATTAACTTATTTTTATGTTGGAGTTCATATAGAATGGGGTATCATACTTTTGCTATTTTTACATGTTAATGGGTGAAATAATTTTGGTCTTTAGGTTTAACATTTAAGTTTATGGTAACATAACTATTTTAAATCTCCTTGTCAATAGGTGTCTCGGACGTGGTATAAATTGATAAAGACACGGCAAGAAGATGGAGCAGATAAGCAAGAGCTTCATGAGTTGTGGAGAAAATTGACACAGTTGCTGTCTGAGAATATAGAAGATCAGAATAATGAAACACAGCAGATGGTAACACCTTGTTTATTTCTCACGCTTTACATCATGAAAATTGATAACTTAATGAAGTAACACAGCAGAGGACTGTGTGTTGGGACAGTGAGCGCTGTGTATGCTCAGTTTTAAATTCATAGAGGTTCTTTCTTGCTGATAAAAAGAGAAACTTTTCCCTACAGTCTCTGGAATGTGAAGGGGTGCACTTGGGTCTTAGAACATTAGACTTTCAGATACTGTGTTCATAAGAATCCATAATATGTCATTAACTTAGCTACTGTAGAAAGGAAACTATGTACAAACTGACTTTCATCAAACTGCTAGAACTTCTAGAAGTTGTACTTTTTAGGTGTAATTCATATACTTGTTATATAAGTAACTTAATTTTTATTATGATAAATGCCTTCTCAGTGTACACTTCTTAAATTGAGTGCAGTTTAAAATCTTAACAGTTCCAGACTGTACACAATGGAAACTCTGTGTATGTTCACTCGATCACTCGTCAGTTCGTTCTTTTGTTTAGAGATAGTATGGAGGATGTATTGTGTGCCAGGCCGTCCCCAAAGGGTTGAGAGTGTGAGAATGCGATGTGTCTCTGTTAGTCACGTTTTGTCACCCAGTGAGATGCCTGAGGGAACCAGCTAGCGAGGAGGGTTTACCGTGCCTCACACTGTAGAGGTTTCAGGGGGGCTGACTGCTCCCTGCTGCCTTGTGTGTGGGGCAAGGCAGGCATCGTGGTGGGAAGTCCACGAAGCTGCTCCTTTTGTCGGGGCTGGGAGGGAAAGAGCCGAAGGAAAGGCCAGGGCCCAGTACCCCTCCAGGGCCACCTCCCTCCCTGTCACCACCTTACTTCCTGAAGCTTCTACCACCCACCAAGAGCCCTACAGGCTGTGACCAAACCCTCAACACATGCCTTCCAAGGATATTTAGATCCAAATTATAAGCTGTAGTCATAATGACTTAGCTGTGTGCATCAGTTGTGGAAGAAACTTAGGAGTCACCAAATTGGGTGGCTCATCAGTTTTTTAAATCTCTATCTACAGAATAGCCTGACTAATTTTTAAAATAGTGTATGTTAACAGTATCAAACTTACACCTAAATTATTAAATATATTTTTTACTTACTTATACTTCATGGACAATAACTCATTAAAAAAAAAGTAGTATCGGACTTTGCCCAGCCTAGCCCCAAACTCTTGAGCATACGTGTTTCTCTGTGTCTTCATTTCTCTTCCCTTCTCCATTGTATCATTGCCCTCCTCTTTTCCCCATGTCGCCCTCCTTCATCTTCTCCTTCCTCCTCTCTTCCTTTTTCATTCTTCTTTCCTTTTTGCCCTCTCTGTTTCTCCGTTTTTGTTTTTGTTTTTCTGTGCTGGCAGCTGAATCTAGTGACTTGCACAACATTCTCGGGCCATACTGAACACTGAGCTATTCCCAGTCTCCATTTAACATACACATGTGTACACACACACGTACACGTTCATGGATGCACACACAGAGATACATGCACATATACACACATGTATTCACACAGACACAATGCACACATGCATAGACACATACTCCCCCACATACATACACAGGCACATACACGTACTCACACATACACACATGCATGCACACTCACACATATACACACAGACAGTCCCCACACAGATATGCACATACGCACACATGTATTCACAAGCACATACACCTGCAAACACTCAGACACATGCACACACAGTACACCCTTATACACACTCACGTTCATACATGCACACACATACACAAATGCACATAAGCATCCATACCCATGCACACACACATATACACATGCTCACACATGTACATGCACACACCCACGTAGACAGTCACATACACGCCCACACATACACACCCATGCCCACACATATGCACACTCAAACACACATGCACACACACATACTAGCACACATGCATGCACACATCCATACATATGTACGCTCATGTACATACACACACTCACATACATCATGTACGCACTCACACATACACACGTTTTGTTGTTTGCTCTGTTTTCTTTTTGGCTTTGAGACAGGGTCTCATGACATCCCAGGCTGGACTGGAGTTCTTGATCCTCCTGCCTCAAGTCTCCTGCAAACTAAGGGTTATGGAAGTGTATCACAACACCTGACGATTTTAATAAACATGTATTAACCATGCGTATTTATGGCATTCAGTGATCATATTCACTTCTTTCTTCACTTTCTCCTCGCCTCCTGTACTTTTCTTAGCTAATTTACTCAAAAAAAATTAAATATAATTGCAACATTTCGCTCCTTTTTCTGTCTGTCCTCCAACTCGTCCATCACATCCCTACCCCTGGCTTCCGTGTTGGTTGCCTGTGGATGACTTCAGGGCTGACCATTTGGTATTAAATGACCAGTGAGGAGACACCTCCCTGGGGAATACTCCTCTTGCTGTCCGCACTCCCTAGTCTCCTGTGGTTGTTTGTTTAGGGGTGGGGACCCATGCGTTTCTCCTTCCATCAACCTATCTCTTAATGTTTTCCTTGCTCAGGTCTGTATTGAGTTATAGTTGTGCTTCCCTGCAGTTGCTGTAAGACACAGTTTGCTAGCAGATTCCCTCATCCTCTGGCTTTTACAGTCTTTCTGTCCCCACTTCTCTGTGAGTCTTGGATGCGGGAGTTGTGTTAAAGCTGTATCTATTTAGGCCATGACCTAAATTGTTCTCTGCATTTTGACCAGTTGTGGTTTTTCTATAATGCGCTCTGTTGCAAAGAGAAGCTTCCTCAGTGAGGTAGGTGCTACACATATTCGTATGTAGTGGACCGTGCTGGTTTAGTGATGTGGTTCTCCTCTAAGGCCCGTGACTTCACGAGCCTTCAGTAGCTGGCTAGGTTTCCAGAACTAGGTGTGATTTTCCTCCTGTTGAGCAAGCCTTAAGTCCAACTGGACAGTTGCTGGTTATCACCGAGATAGGAGTGCCACCACTGCGTCTTTAGGATCTCTTGTCAGGCTTCACTGTTGTGCTTGATAGGCTTCAGTAGTTGGGTAGGACTATTGGCTGGTCCTCTTCCTTTGGCAGCTGCTGGGCTGTGGAAGTTCAGGGGCGATGCTTTCAGATCCAGCTCCCATCTTCCCAGTCCTGTGTCCGAACGGCACGGTATCTTCACCATCAGGGACTTACCTTAGGCCTCTGGGAGGCAACCAAGGACAAGAGCAATAGCCAGTGTTGCCACCCTGAAAGGGAGTTTATCATGCTTGATATTGTGTTTTAATTAGGTAGTGTGTGGCTCTTGAGGGGAGCATTGCCAGCCCAAGTGGTTTAACCTCATTTAAACCATATATGTTTATAAATTTTTATGTACTGTGTGTAATTTTTGATAAATTTAAAGAAATTAATTCTTTATTTTTTTCTCCTCCTTCCCTCGCCTGTATTTCCCTCCCTTCCCACTCCTTAATTAAAGCCCCTGCCCTGTTTTTCACCCTTCACATTATCTGTATTCTGCCATTCTTCCTTTTAGTGCTCCTTTTCTTAGTCCTTAATAACATACTTTTAAGAATTCATTTCTAGGTGTTAAACAAATAAAAAGATAAGAGATGAAGTTTAAATAATGGTTGTTCAGAAAAAATTGTCACTTATTTTTCCATTTGTAATACTTTATTATTTGAAAAACTTAATTATGGTACATTAAGTTAAGTTTCCTTTACTGTGAGATCATTATCCTTACTAACCCTTATTAGAAAAGTGAGATTTTCCTTATTTTTACAATCTTTATCTTTCTAATTTCCAGAGAGATGTTGAGGTGACGAGATAGGGGTTGGTTGTGATGACTGTTTCCGTCAGCTTGAGTGAATCAGCATCCGCACATCTCCGGTGTGACTGTGCATGCTTGCTGGTAAAGAGTAACTGGGGTGGTTGCCCTGGGAGACCTCCCTGTATGTGAGTGGCACCATCCCAGGGGCTGGCCTCTTCGACCAAATCAAAAGGGAAAAGAATGTTAGCCTCCCCCTCCTCGTCACATCCTGGGCTGCTCAAATGTGAGCACACAGCTTCATGCTCCTGCCATGACAGTTACGAACTGTGCTTTCTGCCATGGTGGACTGTCCCACCAACTGTGAGCCATAATGAATCTTCATCTCTGGTCACAGCAGTGAGACAGTGACTAGTATAGTGGATTTTATCAAGTCGTGAATGTACCCTTGCAAATGTACAACTTATATAATGAAATGGAGGGTGTAAAGTGCTTGCCTTCCATTCTGCTTTCGGTTCTTGGGCAAGATATATAAAAGGTCTCTTTCAGGATTTTTTTCAAAATCAGTTATACTTGTACTGTATCTGTTTTGTTTGGTTTTTGTCAAAAGTATAACCCAACTTTATAGTTTTTCTTAAAGAATAAAGATTTCCTACTCTAAGAATGTGCTTGTGATACTATGGAACCATATAAGATAATGCCCTGGCCACTTTGTAGCAGTCAGCAGGGATGGAAAATGCTTTATTAAGCTAATGTTTTAGATTTATAGTTGTCGCTTACTAGTTCAGTATATGGTCTGCTGGTCAGTTGGAATTAGATGTATTTTAAAGCTTACATACACATTTTTTTTAAAGCTCATTCAAATTGTCAGGACCACACAGATTGTGGTGGCTCAGTCTGTAATCTCTGCAGTTGGGAGGCTAAAGCAGGAGGATTTCTACAAGTTCAAGGCTGGCTTGGAGGACAGAGTGAGGCCCTTGCCTTAAAAAACTGACTGAACAAACACACAAAGAAGTAAACAAAGAAAAGAATCATGAGGGTCAAACATATAAGTTGAAGGCTAAGCTTTTATAAAGTAGTTTTAGTACACTCCAGAAGGTGTCACTTTTTTTCATTAAGTGTCTACATAATAGCTTTTGATTTGTTTCAGCTTTTAACTGCCTTTGAGAATGCACTGGACTTAGCAGAGAGTATTCCCAGTGAAGATCACCAAGCACTTTACAGGCATTTCATTGAGTGCTTATCTAAAGTAAGTGAATTTATTTATTTCTAGTTATGAAAATGTCTGTCAGTATGTTCCACTGCTAATGGAATTCACTTTATTATGCTCTTGTATTTTCAAGATTCCTCACGAGACAACTAGGTTGAAGAAGGCCTGTGAAGAAATGATAACTATCTATCCTACCGCACAGTATCCACTAGAAGTGATTTGTTTGTACTTAATTGAGTCAGGTAATTTTTTTTATGTTGCTTCCTAGAGGTGTGTAATTATAAGAATGATATTGCAAATAATCAAGTACTGCTTTAGTGATTACTATGTATAAAATATATTAGTGTTTCTGGACATAAAAGAAATACAGTTACATAGTGTTGCTATATCCAGATTGTGTGAGAAGTAGATGAGTCAGGGCTTATGGGATGTAAAAGTACTAGTTCATCAGTGATGTCCTTTTGACGGGGGGACTTGAGAGATGTCTTGCATTTTCTCTGATGATAGGTGCAGCAGGTGTGACAAGAAGTTCAGTTGGCAGCTATAGAGTTGTGGTACTAGATTCGCCTTCCTCCCTTTTAACCAGAATAGGAAAATAGAGTTGTCTGATAGAGCAGGAGGAATAACTGAGCTTGCTCGGCTGAGTAGGTTGGATTATGTTCTATCTGTCTTGAGTGCAGTGGAAAGGATTTGTGGGAACACTGAGCTTCACGGTGTTGATGTGAATGCCGTAGTGCTTGTTAACAGCTGGGTTGTCAGGAGCAGTTTATCTGAAGCCGTGTAAACTTGTGATCTACTCTGATATTCATGCAGATTGACGCTGAGATTTTTCATGTTGGCCTCTTGTCAGTGTTAATGCTGAAAAGGATGCTTTATGATACCTGGAGTGCACTCCTGTACACGCTTTTATTCACTCAAGATAAGTTCACAGAAATCACTGATAAACTGAACTGGACCTAGCACCTGCAGTAGGTGGTGACAGGATTATTGCAGAACTTTCCTAGCGCAGTGAATCTTTATCACTTGGTTGCAAAATCTTTAACTACATGGAACGTTTTATCTGAATGGCTCACGTCTGTCATAGTTGAACAATGTGGTTGTGTTCTGGAAATAACCAGAACACAGGCTGCAATCGCACCTATGTTGATTCTGCTCGTTGCAACACTCCTTTATCACTCCTTAAAGTTTTCCGCTCTGTATGAAGACAATTGTTCTTCCTTTTAGTCTTGGAATTTCCACTGACAAGTAAGAAGATCTTTTTCTTGTTTTCAAGCATAACTATCTTGAAGAAGCACCAAAGTATCAGAATGAATTACTTTATGAGGTACAGGAGCTTAAACTAAGATTAAGTTAGAATGGACAGCAGTAGACTAGAGTGTTAGACCAAGAGATGCCAAGAAGGAATAACTGACCTTGGAATATCATGGCGGTAAGAGGAAGAAACGCATGAATGGAAAAAATGTATAGAACTTCTTAAAGGGAAGGGCAGAATTATTTCCAAAGTTTAGTTTAGTTTAGTTTCAAAGTTTAGCCCAATATAGAAAAAAAAAAAAAAAACCAACTAAAAACAACAAATATGGTTTATGTGAAAAGTATGTTATTTGAAAGGAGCTTTTAAAGTAGTCAGGGCCCATCAATTGTTTGTAAATAGGAAATCTGCAAACTAAAGCTAAGCTGTTTTCAAGCTTCATGTAACAGAGTCGAATAACTTTTCTAGTTGCAGTTTGTTAAAAGGTACTTTTTGTGTTTATGTGCTAAAAGACTGTTTTCATTTATTTTTGCCTTGTAGCTGAAATATAAGAGGACAGAGAGGCTCTTGGCTCTTTAAATTCAAGCCGAAAACAGCTTCATTAAGGTTATTTATGATTTTGTGTTTGGGGCCCAGGGAGACAACCCAGGGTAGGGCACTTGCTTAGCATGAGTGAGCAAAGATCTGGGCTATGAAAAAAACAAGAGGTTTGATGTCTTAGAAATATTTGAAAATCCAGGTGATGAACATAGAAAAATGAGTGCCATCATGCTGTATTTTTTTCTTACTCCAAAGCTAGGTTTATTTAAAAGTGACAAATTATAGTGTTCCTCAGTTTCTTTTGTATGTCAGAAATGATTATAAAAACAAAACCAAACCTTTTATAATTTAGGAAACTGAATGCCATAAAGCTATTTTTTTTCCATCAGTTTTATCCTTGGAGTTTTAATATTTATCAAACTTCGAGTTGTCCTGCCTTTTTGAGAAGTAAACATAATATTGTTTAACTGTTTTTAATAATTGTTTACTTGTTTTTTATTCTCTTTAGAGATTATAATTACACCATTTCCCCCTTTCCTTTCCTCTCTCCACATCCTCCCGTGTGGCCCTCTTTGCTCTCTTTCCAATTCCTGTCCCTTTTTGCATTACTTGCTGTAGTGCAACGTAATGTAATGATACGATTCTGCTTTTAGACTATGCTGTGGAGTGTCTCAAAGGCCCTCCTGGCCAAACATGGGGGGAGTGTTACCTGGCCCCGCCCAGTTCTTAAGACAGAGTCTCTTCTATTCTAGGCTGGCCTTGAACTCTGCATGTAGTTGAGGGTGGCCTTGAACTCCTGAACCTCTCTGATCTCTTTGTCGCAACTGCCAAAGTTACAGGCCTGTGCCAAATGTCTTTTGTTTTTGCAATTGTTCTTCAAGATATTAGCAAAGGGAATATATTAGAAAGGTCCCTTATTTTGAAAGCTGCTCCTGTTTATCTTGGCCTTTGGAAGATACCTGTCCATGCTGTGTTTACCCATGTGTAATTTGGGTGCTGTTATCTGTGGATCATCTTTGGAGACATTCATAACTATCTTTTTCTTTTGTCATTCTAGATATGTTTGTGATAAAGGTGGTTTGTGCTATAAAAAGTAGCATGTCATGAATTATGTTTTCAAAGGCTCATTTAATAAATGCTTACCGTGCATGCTATACCTTCTATCAGTCTCTCCTCTCTAGAAGGTTTCATTTAGTTACAAAGACAGCAAAGGCACTGTATGTCTGTTAGACTAACACTTTGGATAACATATGGTCTTAGCAAATGTGTGGTTCTACTGGTCTGGACAAGTAGCATCGGTATTACCCGAAAATTCGTCGGAAATGCAAACTCTAAAATCTTGCATCACAAATACTGAACTAGATGCTGATTTCCTCTGGTGAGCAAATCAGATCCTTCAGTTGTCCTGATATGAGTGGAGATGTGTCATCGTGGACACACCCTGTGTAGACGTGGGAAGACCTTGTGTAGACATAGGAAGACTGCAGCTTTCGAAGGACGATATGAGGTTGTGGAACCAACTGGAATCCAAATTCCAATTCGTAGAGACAACGGTGAAATGGTTTTGACAGAAGTAAAGTCATGTCTGGAAGCATCATAACTAACCAAAGTGATATTTTTTCCAGTTAATTTCATATTTTACCATACGGTGCTGAAATTTTAATTTTTTAGCTAGTATGACTTTGTTTATTTTGGATGCTCATTTGGAGTTCTAAATCAGTATATACCATTAATTACAAATTATTCATTGGTATGCATCTGATATACATTATATTGAAATATGAGCATTGTGCTAATAATTTAGTTTAATATTGGATTCAGACAATGATTCCATATGTGGCTTGAGGATACATATTTTACCATAGATGTTAAAACAACAGGGCTTTAAGATATTAATTATATTTATTTCCTCCCCGTGCTTATTCTTTCAAGTTGTCTGTCTTAGTTACTTCTTAAGAACTTGCCTGTGTGGTTAAACAATTTATTAAAGTGTTGAATGCTCCTCGTTAATTATAAAAACAAGTCATATTTTTCATTTTTTATATGAATTTCTAGAAATTGGAACATTTAATTTCTTTGAGGTTGGAGAAAATTTACTAAAAGAAGTTAAGATTATTGCCACATTAGATAATTAATGCATAAGCACAATTATTATATTGTGCTTATATAAGCAAAAACAGTTTGGTGAAAAATGTGTGCAGTGTATTGCTGAACTTATAAACCTAAGACTGTGACTAAGTTTTCACTCAGTTTCCTGAATCGAGTGCAGCATCTTTTGAAAGTAGGATGCTGGAGAAGTCCACCAGCGTCAGCTGCTGTCCCTCAAGCTGTAAATTATGGCCCTCAGGGAACCAGTAAGATACTAAAGATAATATGGCTGAATAGGTAACACTGCTGAGAGTTGAATAGGAAAAGGAAACGTGGCAGCACAAGGACTTGTAGCAACAGGTTTCTTTGACAGCCCATGGACTTGTAGGGACAGGTTTTTCCTTTGAAACCTTTGAGCATGAATTCAGTTTTAGTACGTATTTAAGGTGGTTTTACTTCTAGTATCCAAATGTGTTAATGAGGTATTAATATCTTCTTTATTTGCTGCTTTATTTAAGTTTTTAGTTCTTTCAACAGGGTTTGGTAAAGTATGTATAAAGCATCTTTTGAGATTTATGCATATAGATTTTGGTAGTTAAAAATTTGGTGTATTTTTACATATATATGCATGCTCATAACAGTTTTTATTATTATTATTACTCTTTTTTTTCATTTTAGGGAGTCTGATAGATGAAGGACAGCAATATTGTTGTAAGCTAGTGGAAATGAATCCAAAAAGCGGTCCAGGCCTCATTGGCTTAGGTGTTAAAGCTTTACAAAACAAGAAGTATGAAGATGCCGTTAATCACCTAACCGAAGGTAATGAATGTACAGCATCTAGCATTTGGTATGGCAGTGGGGACTCAGTCCACAGGGACCAATGTTTTTGCCTCCTGTAAGAAGATAAGCTAACAGGAAAATGTAAACATCTACTCTGGAGTCTGCTTATTAGATTTGAATTTCAACTCTTCAACTCAAGACTGCGGAAAATTTGACTTTATGTGTCCCAGTGATTTCCTTTGTACTGTAGAAAAACTTTGAGGAAGCCTTAGAAATAGAGAGGCTTAGCTTAGTCATTGTAGGTGTGGTGTTTTTGGATAAACTTCTGTTCAAGCTTCAGAATGACAGTGAGGAAAGTAGATGAAATGTGTGTGTGGTGGCGGAATGTTTAGATCAGGGAAGGTGTTTGTGCAGGAGCGCAGCTGAGGAGAAAATTGTTGTTCAGGGTCGTTCAGTAAGCCTTGAGGATGGAGTCTGGGCATGGGAAGGGACAGGAAGTAACTGTTAAACACTGTTAAAAAACTTATACTGCCCCCTGAGGTCAGCAGTTACCCATGGGAGCTCTAAGCAGTAAAATCTTATGTTCTGATTTGCGGTTTTAGAATTATTGTGACAGGGTGTGGCTGGCAAGGTAGATCAGTCAGTAAGGGCTGTGAACGCTGAGGATCTGAATTTGATTCCTGGAACCCATGGTATGTGTAATACTTCATCCTTCTAGGCCTGAAAGAAAGCCCTCTCTGCATAACTGCCTGGTGTCATCTAGCGGAAGCCCAAGTCAAAATGCACAGACCCAGGGAAGCCATTCTTTCTTGCAATCAAGGTATTCTTGATATACTTTGTGTTTGTATGTAAGGGAGAACAATACTGTTTGTTTTTGTCTAACTTGAGAAACTATTTTAGAAATGATGGAATTTTTTTATTCTAAATTTGTAGTTGATTTAAATTGAACTGGGGAAGATAAATACATGCCAAATCTGTGTGGCGTTTGCTAGTATATTTATCTTTAAGGTGGGGGCTTAGGATGTTCTGCCTTTCCAACAAGGAACTTCCTGGTATGTTAGGACCTTTATGAATTCTTAATGTCATAGATCTAGATGAGAGAAAATTCTTTGTTCTCGACCAGCTAGACTTCTGTATTTGACAGTCCATTCTAATTCAGCATCTTTCCCCTTCCAGGTCCTTAGATAGTCTGTTTTAGTTCAGCTTCTTTCCCCTCCCAGTGTCCTTAATTTTCCAGATGCAGAGGGCTAGTAGCCATTGTTGTTCTTAAGCATCTTCAATTGTGTTACATACCATGTGAAGATAGAGGTCTTAAATTCATGTGTTTGCTTTTAAATTCAGATCTTTCTAGAAGAATTTGAGAGTTTATTTGCATATGAATTGTTTATTTCTTTCTATATAATTATATATAATATATATTAGGAATTTTGCTCACTATATGTATGTTATGTTATTCTTTTTAA